>NW_026871966.1:300000-431669 GCF_033458585.1 Syngnathus typhle
TTTAAGCAATAAAATTAAAAATGCTTATAAAACATAAACCAAACGTTGGAGGTGGTCATTTCTTCATGCGCAGTGATAAACTCGGCACTCTAAAGCACCCGAGAGCGTTTTTTTCCATGCCAACCTAACCAGAGTGACGGGAGCGGCACAATTCAGAAAAAGCGCTCAGCTCGCCGAGAAAATGCGATTTAAGCAATAAAATTAAAAATGCTTATAAAACATAAACCAAACGTTGGAGGTGGTCATTTCTTCATGCACAGTGATAAACTCGGCACTCTAAAGCACCCGAGAGCGTTTTTTTCGATGCCAACCTAACCAGAGTGACGGGAGCGGCACAATTCAGAAAAAGTGCTCAGCTCGCCGAGAAAATGCGATTTAAGCAATAAAATTAAAAATGCTTATAAAACATAAACCAAACGTTGGAGGTGGTCATTTCTTCATGCGCAGTGATAAACTCGGCACTCTAAAGCACCCGAGAGCGTTTTTTTCGATGCCAACCTAACCAGAGTGACGGGAGCGGCACAATTCAGAAAAAGTGCTCAGCTCGCCGAGAAAATGCGATTTAAGCAATAAAATTAAAAATGCTTATAAAACATAAACCAAACGTTGGAGGTGGTCATTTCTTCATGCGCAGTGATAAACTCGGGACTCTAAAGCACCCGAGAGCGTTTTATTCGATGCCAACCTAACCAGAGTGACGGGAGCGGCACAATTCAGAAAAAGTGCTCAGCTCGCCGAGAAAATGCGATTTAAGCAATAAAATTAAAAATGCTTATAAAACATAAACCAAACGTTGGAGGTGGTCATTTCTTCATGCGCAGTGATAAACTCGGCACTCTAAAGCACCCGAGAGCGTTTTTTTCCATGCCAACCTAACCAGAGTGACGGGAGCGGCACAATTCAGAAAAAGTGCTCAGCTCGCCGAGAAAATGCGATTTAAGCAATAAAATTAAAAATGCTTATAAAACATAAACCAAACGTTGGAGGTGGTCATTTCTTCATGCGCAGTGATAAACTCGGCACTCTAAAGCACCCGAGAGCGTTTTTTTCCATGCCAACCTAACCAGAGTGACGGGAGCGGCACAATTCAGAAAAAGTGCTCAGCTCGCCGAGAAAATGCGATTTAAGCAATAAAATTAAAAATGCTTATAAAACATAAACCAAACGTTGGAGGTGGTCATTTCTTCATGCGCAGTGATAAACTCGGCACTCTAAAGCACCCGAGAGCGTTTTATTTGATGCCAACCTAACCAGAGTGACGGGAGCGGCACAATTCAGAAAAAGTGCTCAGCTCGCCGAGAAAATGCGATTTAAGCAATAAAATTAAAAATGCTTATAAAACATAAACCAAACGTTGGAGGTGGTCATTTCTTCATGCGCAGTGATAAACTCGGCACTCTAAAGCACCCGAGAGCGTTTTTTTCGATGCCAACCTAACCAGAGTGACGGGAGCGGCACAATTCAGAAAAAGCGCTCAGCTCGCCGAGAAAATGCGATTTAAGCAATAAAATTAAAAATGCTTATAAAACATAAACCAAACGTTGGAGGTGGTCATTTCTTCATGCACAGTGATAAACTCGGCACTCTAAAGCACCCGAGAGCGTTTTTTTCGATGCCAACCTAACCAGAGTGACGGGAGCGGCACAATTCAGAAAAAGTGCTCAGCTCGCCGAGAAAATGCGATTTAAGCAATAAAATTAAAAATGCTTATAAAACATAAACCAAACGTTGTAAATGGTCATTTCTTATTACGCAGTAATAAACTCGGCACTCTAAAGCACCCGAGAGCGTTTTTTCGATGCCAACCTAACCAGAGTGACGGGAGCGGCACAATGCAGAAAAAGCGCTCAGCTCGCCGAGAAAATGCGATTTAAGCAATAAAATTAATAAATGCTTATAAAACATAAACCAAACGTTGGAGGTGGTCTTTTCTTCATGCGCAGTGATAAACTCGGCACTCTAAAGCACCCGAGAGCGTTTTTTTCCATGCCAACCTAAACAGAGTGACGGGAGCGGCACAATTCAGAAAAAGTGCTCAGCTCGCCGAGAAAATGCGATTTAAGCAATAAAATTAAAAATGCTTATAAAATATAAACCAAACGTTGTAGATGGTCATTTCTTATTACGCAGTAATAAACTCGGCACTCTAAAGCACCCGAGAGCGTTTTTTTCCATGCCAACCTAACCAGAGTGACGGGAGCGGCACAATTCAGAAAAAGTGCTCAGCTCGCCGAGAAAATGCGATTTAAGCAATAAAATTAAAAATGCTTATAAAACATAAACCAAACGTTGGAGGTGGTCATTTCTTCATGCGCAGTGATAAACTCGGCACTCTAAAGCACCCGAGAGCGTTTTTTTCGATGCCAACCTAACCAGAGTGACGGGAGCGGCACAATTCAGAAAAAGTGCTCAGCTCGCCGAGAAAATGCGATTTAAGCAATAAAATTAAAAATGCTTATAAAACATAAACCAAACGTTGGAGGTGGTCATTTCTTCATGCACAGTGATAAACTCGGCACTCTAAAGCACCCGAGAGCGTTTTTTTCCATGCCAACCTAACCAGAGTGACGGGAGCGGCACAATTCAGAAAAAGTGCTCAGCTCGCCGAGAAAATGCGATTTAAGCAATAAAATTAAAAATGCTTATAAAACATAAACCAAACGTTGGAGGTGGTCATTTCTTCATGCGCAGTGATAAACTCGGCACTCTAAAGCACCCGAGAGCGTTTTTTTCCATGCCAACCTAACCAGAGTGACGGGAGCGGCACAATTCAGAAAAAGTGCTCAGCTCGCCGAGAAAATGCGATTTAAGCAATAAAATTAAAAATGCTTATAAAACATAAACCAAACGTTGGAGGTGGTCATTTCTTCATGCACAGTGATAAACTCGGCACTCTAAAGCACCCGAGAGCGTTTTTTTCGATGCCAACCTAACCAGAGTGACGGGAGCGGCACAATTCAGAAAAAGTGCTCAGCTCGCCGAGAAAATGCGATTTAAGCAATAAAATTAAAAATGCTTATAAAACCTAAACCAAACGTTGGAGGTGGTCATTTCTTCATGCGCAGTGATAAACTCGGCACTCTAAAGCACCCGAGAGCGTTTTTTTGGATGCCAACCTAACCAGAGTGACGGGAGCGGCACAATTCAGAAAAAGTGCTCAGCTCGCCGAGAAAATGCGATTTAAGCAATAAAATTAAAAATGCTTATAAAACATAAACCAAACGTTGGAGGTGGTCATTTCTTCATGCGCAGTGATAAACTCGGCACTCTAAAGCACCCGAGAGCGTTTTATTCGATGCCAACCTAACCAGAGTGACGGGAGCGGCACAATTCAGAAAAAGTGCTCAGCTCGCCGAGAAAATGCGATTTAAGCAATAAAATTAAAAATGCTTATAAAACATAAACCAAACGATGGAGGTGGTACTTTCTTCATGCGCAGTGATAAACTCGGCACTCTAAAGCACCCGAGAGCGTTTTTTTCGATGCCAACCTAACCAGAGTGACGGGAGCGGCACAATTCAGAAAAAGTGCTCAGCTCGCCGAGAAAATGCGATTTAAGCAATAAAATTAAAAATGCTTATAAAACATAAACCAAACGTTGGAGTTGGTCATTTCTTCATGCGCAGTGATAAACTCGGCACTCTAAAGCACCCGAGAGCCTTTTTTTCGATGCCAACCTAACCAGAGTGACGGGAGCGGCACAATTCAGAAAAAGTGCTCAGCTCGCCGAGAAAATGCGATTTAAGCAATAAAATTAAAAATGCTTATAAAACATAAACCAAACGTTGGAGGTGGTCATTTCTTCATGCGCAGTGATAAACTCGGCACTCTAAAGCACCCAAGAGCGTTTTTTTCGATGCCAACCTAACCAGAGTGACGGGAGCGGCACAATTCAGAAAAAGCGCTCAGCTCGCCGAGAAAATGCGATTTAAGCAATAAAATTAAAAATGCTTATAAAACATAAACCAAACGTTGGAGGTGGTCATTTCTTCATGCACAGTGATAAACTCGGCACTCTAAAGCACCCGAGAGCGTTTTTTTCGATGCCAACCTAACCAGAGTGACGGGAGCGGCACAATTCAGAAAAAGTGCTCAGCTCGCCGAGAAAATGCGATTTAAGCAATAAAATTAAAAATGCTTATAAAACATAAACCAAACGTTGTAGATGGTCATTTCTTATTACGCAGTAATAAACTCGGCACTCTAAAGCACCCGAGAGCGTTTTTTTCGATGCCAACCTAACCAGAGTGACGGGAGCGGCACAATTCAGAAAAAGCGCTCAGCTCGCCGAGAAAATGCGATTTAAGCAATAAAATTAAAAATGCTTATAAAACATAAACCAAACGTTGGAGGTGGTCATTTCTTCATGCACAGTGATAAACTCGGCACTCTAAAGCACCCGAGAGCGTTTTTTTCGATGCCAACCTAACCAGAGTGACGGGAGCGGCACAATTCAGAAAAAGTGCTCAGCTCGCCGAGAAAATGCGATTTAAGCAATAAAATTAAAAATGCTTATAAAACATAAACCAAACGTTGTAAATGGTCATTTCTTATTACGCAGTAATAAACTCGGCACTCTAAAGCACCCGAGAGCGTTTTTTTCGATGCCAACCTAACCAGAGTGACGGGAGCGGCACAATTCAGAAAAAGCGCTCAGCTCGCCGAGAAAATGCGATTTAAGCAATAAAATTAAAAATGCTTATAAAACATAAACCAAACGTTGGAGGTGGTCTTTTCTTCATGTGCAGTGATAAACTCGGCACTCTAAAGCACCCGAGAGCGTTTTTTTCCATGCCAACCTAAACAGAGTGACGGGAGCGGCACAATTCAGAAAAAGTGCTCAGCTCGCCGAGAAAATGCGATTTAAGCAATAAAATTAAAAATGCTTATAAAACATAAACCAAACGTTGTAGATGGTCATTTCTTATTACGCAGTAATAAACTCGGCACTCTAAAGCACCCGAGAGCGTTTTTTTCCATGCCAACCTAACCAGAGTGACGGGAGCGGCACAATTCAGAAAAAGTGCTCAGCTCGCCGAGAAAATGCGATTTAAGCAATAAAATTAAAAATGCTTATAAAACATAAACCAAACGTTGGAGGTGGTCATTTCTTCATGCGCAGTGATAAACTCGGCACTCTAAAGCACCCGAGAGCGTTTTTTTCGATGCCAACCTAACCAGAGTGACGGGAGCGGCACAATTCAGAAAAAGTGCTCAGCTCGCCGAGAAAATGCGATTTAAGCAATAAAATTAAAAATGCTTATAAAACATAAACCAAACGTTGGAGGTGGTCATTTCTTCATGCGCAGTGATAAACTCGGCACTCTAAAGCACCCGAGAGCGTTTTTTTCGATGCCAACCTAACCAGAGTGACGGGAGCGGCACAATTCAGAAAAAGTGCTCAGCTCGCCGAGAAAATGCGATTTAAGCAATAAAATTAAAAATGCTTATAAAACATAAACCAAACGTTGGAGGTGGTCATTTCTTCATGCGCAGTGATAAACTCGGCACTCTAAAGCACCCGAGAGCGTTTTTTTCGATGCCAACCTAACCAGAGTGACGGGAGCGGCACAATTCAGAAAAAGTGCTCAGCTCGCCGAGAAAATGCGATTTAAGCAATAAAATTAAAAATGCTTATAAAACATAAACCAAACGTTGTAAATGGTCATTTCTTATTACGCAGTAATAAACTCGGCACTCTAAAGCACCCGAGAGCGTTTTTTTCGATGCCAACCTAACCAGAGTGACGGGAGCGGCACAATTCAGAAAAAGCGCTCAGCTCGCCGAGAAAATGCGATTTAAGCAATAAAATTAAAAATGCTTATAAAACATAAACCAAACGTTGGAGGTGGTCTTTTCTTCATGTGCAGTGATAAACTCGGCACTCTAAAGCACCCGAGAGCGTTTTTTTCCATGCCAACCTAAACAGAGTGACGGGAGCGGCACAATTCAGAAAAAGTGCTCAGCTCGCCGAGAAAATGCGATTTAAGCAATAAAATTAAAAATGCTTATAAAACATAAACCAAACGTTGTAGATGGTCATTTCTTATTACGCAGTAATAAACTCGGCACTCTAAAGCACCCGAGAGCGTTTTTTTCCATGCCAACCTAACCAGAGTGACGGGAG
This sequence comes from Syngnathus typhle, assembly GCF_033458585.1. Lineage (NCBI taxonomy): Eukaryota > Metazoa > Chordata > Actinopteri > Syngnathiformes > Syngnathidae > Syngnathus > Syngnathus typhle. Next base: position 306,128 of record NW_026871966.1, read on the forward strand.
CGGCACAATTCAGAAAAAGTGCTCAGCTCGCCGAGAAAATGCGATTTAAGCAATAAAATTAAAAATGCTTATAAAACATAAACCAAACGTTGGAGGTGGTCATTTCTTCATGCGCAGTGATAAACTCGGCACTCTAAAGCACCCGAGAGCGTTTTTTTCGATGCCAACCTAACCAGAGTGACGGGAGCGGCACAATTCAGAAAAAGTGCTCAGCTCGCCGAGAAAATGCGATTTAAGCAATAAAATTAAAAATTCTTATAAAACATAAACCAAACGTTGTAGATGGTCATTTCTTATTACGCAGTAATAAACTCGGAACTCTAAAGCACCCGAGAGCCTTTTTTTCCATGCCAACCTAACCAGAGTGACGGGAGCGGCACAATTCAGAAAAAGTGCTCAGCTCGCCGAGAAAATGCGATTTAAGCAATAAAATTAAAAATGCTTATAAAACATAAACCAAACGTTGGAGGTGGTCATTTCTTCATGCGCAGTGATAAACTCGGCACTCTAAAGCACCCGAGAGCGTTTTTTTCGATGCCAACCTAACCAGAGTGACGGGAGCGGCACAATTCAGAAAAAGTGCTCAGCTCGCCGAGAAAATGCGATTTAAGCAATAAAATTAAAAATGCTTATAAAACATAAACCAAACGTTGGAGGTGGTCATTTCTTCATGCGCAGTGATAAACTCGGGACTCTAAAGCACCCGAGAGCGTTTTATTCGATGCCAACCTAACCAGAGTGACGGGAGCGGCACAATTCAGAAAAAGTGCTCAGCTCGCCGAGAAAATGCGATTTAAGCAATAAAATTAAAAATGCTTATAAAACATAAACCAAACGTTGGAGGTGGTCATTTCTTCATGCGCAGTGATAAACTCGGCACTCTAAAGCACCCGAGAGCGTTTTTTTCGATGCCAACCTAACCAGAGTGACGGGAGCGGCACAATTAAGAAAAAGCGCTCAGCTCGCCGAGAAAATGCGATTTAAGCAATAAAATTAAAAATGCTTATAAAACATAAACCAAACGTTGGAGGTGGTCATTTCTTCATGCGCAGTGATAAACTCGGCACTCTAAAGCACCCGAGAGCGTTTTTTTCGATGCCAACCTAACCAGAGTGACGGGAGCGGCACAATTCAGAAAAAGCGCTCAGCTCGCCGAGAAAATGCGATTTAAGCAATAAAATTAAAAATGCTTATAAAACATAAACCAAACGTTGGAGGTGGTCATTTCTTCATGCGCAGTGATAAACTCGGCACTCTAAAGCACCCGAGAGCGTTTTTTTCGATGCCAACCTAACCAGAGTGACGGGAGCGGCACAATTCAGAAAAAGTGCTCAGCTCGCCGAGAAAATGCGATTTAAGCAATAAAATTAAAAATGCTTATAAAACATAAACCAAACGTTGGAGGTGGTCATTTCTTCATGCGCAGTGATAAACTCGGCACTCTAAAGCACCCGAGAGCGTTTTTTTCGATGCCAACCTAACCAGAGTGACGGGAGCGGCACAATTCAGAAAAAGCGCTCAGCTCGCCGAGAAAATGCGATTTAAGCAATAAAATTAAAAATGCTTATAAAACATAAACCAAACGTTGGAGGTGGTCATTTCTTCATGCACAGTGATAAACTCGGCACTCTAAAGCACCCGAGAGCGTTTTTTTCGATGCCAACCTAACCAGAGTGACGGGAGCGGCACAATTCAGAAAAAGTGCTCAGCTCGCCGAGAAAATGCGATTTAAGCAATAAAATTAAAAATGCTTATAAAACATAAACCAAACGTTGGAGGTGGTCATTTCTTCATGCGCAGTGATAAACTCGGCACTCTAAAGCACCCGAGAGCGTTTTTTTCGATGCCAACCTAACCAGAGTGACGGGAGCGGCACAATTCAGAAAAAGCGCTCAGCTCGCCGAGAAAATGCGATTTAAGCAATAAAATTAAAAATGCTTATAAAACATAAACCAAACGTTGGAGGTGGTCATTTCTTCATGCGCAGTGATAAACTCGGCACTCTAAAGCACCCGAGAGCGTTTTTTTCCATGCCAACCTAACCAGAGTGACGGGAGCGGCACAATTCAGAAAAAGCGCTCAGCTCGCCGAGAAAATGCGATTTAAGCAATAAAATTAAAAATGCTTATAAAACATAAACCAAACGTTGGAGGTGGTCATTTCTTCATGCACAGTGATAAACTCGGCACTCTAAAGCACCCGAGAGCGTTTTTTTCGATGCCAACCTAACCAGAGTGACGGGAGCGGCACAATTCAGAAAAAGTGCTCAGCTCGCCGAGAAAATGCGATTTAAGCAATAAAATTAAAAATGCTTATAAAACATAAACCAAACGTTGGAGGTGGTCATTTCTTCATGCGCAGTGATAAACTCGGCACTCTAAAGCACCCGAGAGCGTTTTTTTCGATGCCAACCTAACCAGAGTGACGGGAGCGGCACAATTCAGAAAAAGTGCTCAGCTCGCCGAGAAAATGCGATTTAAGCAATAAAATTAAAAATGCTTATAAAACATAAACCAAACGTTGGAGGTGGTCATTTCTTCATGCGCAGTGATAAACTCGGGACTCTAAAGCACCCGAGAGCGTTTTATTCGATGCCAACCTAACCAGAGTGACGGGAGCGGCACAATTCAGAAAAAGTGCTCAGCTCGCCGAGAAAATGCGATTTAAGCAATAAAATTAAAAATGCTTATAAAACATAAACCAAACGTTGGAGGTGGTCATTTCTTCATGCGCAGTGATAAACTCGGCACTCTAAAGCACCCGAGAGCGTTTTTTTCGATGCCAACCTAACCAGAGTGACGGGAGCGGCACAATTCAGAAAAAGTGCTCAGCTCGCCGAGTAAATGCGATTTAAGCAATAAAATTAAAAATGCTTATAAAACATAAACCAAACGTTGGAGGTGGTCATTTCTTCATGCGCAGTGATAAACTCGGCACTCTAAAGCACCCGAGAGCGTTTTTTTCGATGCCAACCTAACCAGAGTGACGGGAGCGGCACAATTCAGAAAAAGCGCTCAGCTCGCCGAGAAAATGCGATTTAAGCAATAAAATTAAAAATGCTTATAAAACATAAACCAAACGTTGTAGATGGTCATTTCTTATTACCCAGTAATAAACTCGGCACTCTAAAGCACCCGAGAGCGTTTTTTTCCATGCCAACCTAACCAGAGTGACGGGAGCGGCACAATTCAGAAAAAGTGCTCAGCTCGCCGAGAAAATGCGATTTAAGCAATAAAATTAAAAATGCTTATAAAACATAAACCAAACGTTGGAGGTGGTCATTTCTTCATGCGCAGTGATAAACTCGGCACTCTAAAGCACCCAAGAGCGTTTTTTTTCGATGCCAACCTAACCAGAGTGACGGGAGCGGCACAATTCAGAAAAAGCGCTCAGCTCGCCGAGAAAATGCGATTTAAGCAATAAAATTAAAAATGCTTATAAAACATAAACCAAACGTTGGAGGTGGTCATTTCTTCATGCGCGGTGATAAACTCGGCACTCTAAAGCACCCGAGAGCGTTTTTTTCGATGCCAACCTAACCAGAGTGACGGGAGCGGCACAATTCAGAAAAAGTGCTCAGCTCGCCGAGAAAATGCGATTTAAGCAATAAAATTAAAAATGCTTATAAAACATAAACCAAACGTTGGAGGTGGTCATTTCTTCATGCGCAGTGATAAACTCGGCACTCTAAAGCACCCGAGAGCGTTTTTTTCGATGCCAACCTAACCAGAGTGACGGGAGCGGCACAATTCAGAAAAAGTGCTCAGCTCGCCGAGAAAATGCGATTTAAGCAATAAAATTAAAAATGCTTATGAAACATAAACCAAACGTTGGAGGTGGTCATTTCTTCATGCGCAGTGATAAACTCGGCACTCTAAAGCACCCGAGAGCGTTTTTTTCGATGCCAACCTAACCAGAGTGACGGGAGCGGCACAATTCAGAAAAAGCGCTCAGCTCGCCGAGAAAATGCGATTTAAGCAATAAAATTAAAAATGCTTATAAAACATAAACCAAACGTTGGAGGTGGTCATTTCTTCATGCGCAGTGATAAACTCGGCACTCTAAAGCACCCGAGAGCGTTTTTTTCCATGCCAACCTAAACAGAGTGACGGGAGCGGCACAATTCAGAAAAAGTGCTCAGCTTGCCGAGAAAATGCGATTTAAGCAATAAAATTAAAAATGCTTATAAAACATAAACCAAACGTTGTAGATGGTCATTTCTTATTACGCAGTAATAAACTCGGCACTCTAAAGCACCCGAGAGCGATTTTTTCCATGCCAACCTAACCAGAGTGACGGGAGCGGCACAATTCAGAAAAAGTGCTCAGCTCGCCGAGAAAATGCAATTTAAGCAATAAAATTAAAAATGCTTATAAAACATAAACCAAACGTTGGAGGTGGTCATTTCTTCATGCGCAGTGATAAACTCGGCACTCTAAAGCACCCGAGAGCGTTTTTTTCGATGCCAACCTAACCAGAGTGACGGGAGCGGCACAATTCAGAAAAAGTGCTCAGCTCGCCGAGAAAATGCGATTTAAGCAATAAAATTAAAAATGCTTATAAAACATAAACCAAACGTTGGAGGTGGCCATTTCTTCATGCGCAGTGATAAACTCGGCCCTCTAAAGCACCCGAGAGCGTTTTTTTCCATGCCAACCTAACCAGAGTGACGGGAGCGGCACAATTCAGAAAAAGTGCTCAGCTCGCCGAGAAAATGCGATTTAAGCAATAAAATTAAAAATGCTTATAAAACATAAACCAAACGTTGGAGGTGGTCATTTCTTCATGCGCAGTGATAAACTCGGCACTCTAAAGCACCCGAGAGCGTTTTTTTCCATGCCAACCTAACCAGAGTGACGGGAGCGGCACAATTCAGAAAAAGTGCTCAGCTCGCCGAGAAAATGCGATTTAAGCAATAAAATTAAAAATGCTTATAAAACATAAACCAAACGTTGGAGGTGGTCATTTCTTCATGCGCAGTGATAAACTCGGCACTCTAAAGCACCCGAGAGCGTTTTTTTCGATGCCAACCTAACCAGAGTGACGGGAGCGGCACAATTCAGAAAAAGTGCTCAGCTCGCCGAGAAAATGCGATTTAAGCAATAAAATTAAAAATGCTTATAAAACATAAACCAAACGTTGGAGGTGGTCATTTCTTCATGCGCAGTGATAAACTCGGGACTCTAAAGCACCCGAGAGCGTTTTATTCGATGCCAACCTAACCAGAGTGACGGGAGCGGCACAATTCAGAAAAAGTGCTCAGCTCGCCGAGAAAATGCGATTTAAGCAATAAAATTAAAAATGCTTATAAAACATAAACCAAACGTTGGAGGTGGTCATTTCTTCATGCGCAGTGATAAACTCGGCACTCTAAAGCACCCGAGAGCGTTTTTTTCGATGCCAACCTAACCAGAGTGACGGGAGCGGCACAATTCAGAAAAAGCGCTCAGCTCGCCGAGAAAATGCGATTTAAGCAATAAAATTAAAAATGCTTATAAAACATAAACCAAACGTTGGAGGTGGTCATTTCTTCATGCGCAGTGATAAACTCGGCACTCTAAAGCACCCGAGAGCGTTTTTTTCGATGCCAACCTAACCAGAGTGACGGGAGCGGCACAATTCAGAAAAAGCGCTCAGCTCGCCGAGAAAATGCGATTTAAGCAATAAAATTAAAAATGCTTATAAAACATAAACCAAACGTTGGAGGTGGTCATTTCTTCATGCGCAGTGATAAACTCGGCACTCTAAAGCACCCGAGAGCGTTTTTTTCGATGCCAACCTAACCAGAGTGACGGGAGCGGCACAATTCAGAAAAAGTGCTCAGCTCGCCGAGAAAATGCGATTTAAGCAATAAAATTAAAAATGCTTATAAAACATAAACCAAACGTTGGAGGTGGTCATTTCTTCATGCGCAGTGATAAACTCGGCACTCTAAAGCACCCGAGAGCGTTTTTTTCGATGCCAACCTAACCAGAGTGACGGGAGCGGCACAATTCAGAAAAAGTGCTCAGCTCGCCGAGAAAATGCAATTTAAGCAATAAAATTTAAAATGCTTATAAAACATAAACCAAACGTTGTAGATGGTCATTTCTTATTACGCAGTAATAAACTCGGCACTCTAAAGCACCCGAGAGCGTTTTTTTCCATGCCAACCTAACCAGAGTGACGGGAGCGGCACAATTCAGAAAAAGTGCTCAGCTCGCCGAGAAAATGCGATTTAAGCAATAAAATTAAAAATGCTTATAAAACATAAACCAAACGTTGGAGGTGGTCATTTCTTCATGCGCAGTGATAAACTCGGCACTCTAAAGCACCCGAGAGCGTTTTTTTCCATGCCAACCTAACCAGAGTGACGGGAGCGGCACAATTCAGAAAAAGTGCTCAGCTCGCCGAGAAAATGCGATTTAAGCAATAAAATTAAAAATGCTTATAAAACATAAACCAAACGTTGGAGGTGGTCATTTCTTCATGCGCAGTGATAAACTCGGCACTCTAAAGCACCCAAGAGCGTTTTATTCGATGCCAACCTAACCAGAGTGACGGGAGCGGCACAATTCAGAAAAAGTGCTCAGCTCGCCGAGAAAATGCGATTTAAGCAATAAAATTAAAAATGCTTATAAAACATAAACCAAACGTTGGAGGTGGTCATTTCTTCATGCGCAGTGATAAACTCGGCACTCTAAAGCACCCGAGAGCGTTTTTTTCGATGCCAACCTAACCAGAGTGACGGGAGCGGCACAATTCAGAAAAAGTGCTCAGCTCGCCGAGAAAATGCGATTTAAGCAATAAAATTAAAAATGCTTATAAAACATAAACCAAACGTTGGAGTTGGTCATTTCTTCATGCGCAGTGATAAACTCGGCACTCTAAAGCACCCGAGAGCGTTTTTTTCGATGCCAACCTAACCAGAGTGACGGGAGCGGCACAATTCAGAAAAAGTGCTCAGCTCGCCGAGAAAATGCGATTTAAGCAATAAAATTAAAAATGCTTATAAAACATAAACCAAACGTTGGAGGTGGTCATTTCTTCATGCGCAGTGATAAACTCGGCACTCTAAAGCACCCAAGAGCGTTTTTTTCGATGCCAACCTAACCAGAGTGACGGGAGCGGCACAATTCAGAAAAAGCGCTCAGCTCGCCGAGAAAATGCGATTTAAGCAATAAAATTAAAAATGCTTATAAAACATAAACCAAACGTTGGAGGTGGTCATTTCTTCATGCACAGTGATAAACTCGGCACTCTAAAGCACCCGAGAGCGTTTTTTTCGATGCCAACCTAACCAGAGTGACGGGAGCGGCACAATTCAGAAAAAGTGCTCAGCTCGCCGAGAAAATGCGATTTAAGCAATAAAATTAAAAATGCTTATAAAACATAAACCAAACGTTGTAGATGGTCATTTCTTATTACGCAGTAATAAACTCGGCACTCTAAAGCACCCGAGAGCGTTTTTTTCGATGCCAACCTAACCAGAGTGACGGGAGCGGCACAATTCAGAAAAAGCGCTCAGCTCGCCGAGAAAATGCGATTTAAGCAATAAAATTAAAAATGCTTATAAAACATAAACCAAACGTTGGAGGTGGTCATTTCTTCATGCACAGTGATAAACTCGGCACTCTAAAGCACCCGAGAGCGTTTTTTTCGATGCCAACCTAACCAGAGTGACGGGAGCGGCACAATTCAGAAAAAGTGCTCAGCTCGCCGAGAAAATGCGATTTAAGCAATAAAATTAAAAATGCTTATAAAACATAAACCAAACGTTGTAAATGGTCATTTCTTATTACGCAGTAATAAACTCGGCACTCTAAAGCACCCGAGAGCGTTTTTTTCGATGCCAACCTAACCAGAGTGACGGGAGCGGCACAATTCAGAAAAAGCGCTCAGCTCGCCGAGAAAATGCGATTTAAGCAATAAAATTAAAAATGCTTATAAAACATAAACCAAACGTTGGAGGTGGTCTTTTCTTCATGTGCAGTGATAAACTCGGCACTCTAAAGCACCTGAGAGCGTTTTTTTCCATGCCAACCTAAACAGAGTGACGGGAGCGGCACAATTCAGAAAAAGTGCTCAGCTCGCCGAGAAAATGCGATTTAAGCAATAAAATTAAAAATGCTTATAAAACATAAACCAAACGTTGTAGATGGTCATTTCTTATTACGCAGTAATAAACTCGGCACTCTAAAGCACCCGAGAGCGTTTTTTTCCATGCCAACCTAACCAGAGTGACGGGAGCGGCACAATTCAGAAAAAGTGCTCAGCTCGCCGAGAAAATGCGATTTAAGCAATAAAATTAAAAATGCTTATAAAACATAAACCAAACGTTGGAGGTGGTCATTTCTTCATGCGCAGTGATAAACTCGGCACTCTAAAGCACCCGAGAGCGTTTTTTTCGATGCCAACCTAACCAGAGTGACGGGAGCGGCACAATTCAGAAAAAGTGCTCAGCTCTCCGAGAAAATGCGATTTAAGCAATAAAATTAAAAATGCTTATAAAACATAAACCAAACGTTGGAGGTGGTCATTTCTTCATGCGCAGTGATAAACTCGGCACTCTAAAGCACCCGAGAGCGTTTTTTTCGATGCCAACCTAACCAGAGTGACGGGAGCGGCACAATTCAGAAAAAGTGCTCAGCTCGCCGAGAAAATGCGATTTAAGCAATAAAATTAAAAATGCTTATAAAACATAAACCAAACGTTGGAGGTGGTCATTTCTTCATGCGCAGTGATAAACTCGGCACTCTAAAGCACCCGAGAGCGTTTTTTTCGATGCCAACCTAACCAGAGTGACGGGAGCGGCACAATTCAGAAAAAGTGCTCAGCTCGCCGAGAAAATGCGATTTAAGCAATAAAATTAAAAATGCTTATAAAACATAAACCAAACGTTGTAAATGGTCATTTCTTATTACGCAGTAATAAACTCGGCACTCTAAAGCACCCGAGAGCGTTTTTTTCGATGCCAACCTAACCAGAGTGACGGGAGCGGCACAATTCAGAAAAAGCGCTCAGCTCGCCGAGAAAATGCGATTTAAGCAATAAAATTAAAAATGCTTATAAAACATAAACCAAACGTTGGAGGTGGTCTTTTCTTCATGTGCAGTGATAAACTCGGCACTCTAAAGCACCCGAGAGCGTTTTTTTCCATGCCAACCTAAACAGAGTGACGGGAGCGGCACAATTCAGAAAAAGTGCTCAGCTCGCCGAGAAAATGCGATTTAAGCAATAAAATTAAAAATGCTTATAAAACATAAACCAAACGTTGTAGATGGTCATTTCTTATTACGCAGTAATAAACTCGGCACTCTAAAGCACCCGAGAGCGTTTTTTTCCATGCCAACCTAACCAGAGTGACGGGAGCGGCACAATTCAGAAAAAGTGCTCAGCTCGCCGAGAAAATGCGATTTAAGCAATAAAATTAAAAATGCTTATAAAACATAAACCAAACGTTGGAGGTGGTCATTTCTTCATGCGCAGTGATAAACTCGGCACTCTAAAGCACCCGAGAGCGTTTTTTTCGATGCCAACCTAACCAGAGTGACGGGAGCGGCACAATTCAGAAAAAGTGCTCAGCTCGCCGAGAAAATGCGATTTAAGCAATAAAATTAAAAATGCTTATAAAACATAAACCAAACGTTGTAGATGGTCATTTCTTATTACGCAGTAATAAACTCGGCACTCTAAAGCACCCGAGAGCGTTTTTTTCCATGCCAACCTAACCAGAGTGACGGGAGCGGCACAATTCAGAAAAAGTGCTCAGCTCGCCGAGAAAATGCGATTTAAGCAATAAAATTAAAAATGCTTATAAAACATAAACAAAACGTTGGAGGTGGTCATTTCTTCATGCGCAGTGATAAACTCGGCACTCTAAAGCACCCGAGAGCGTTTTTTTCCATGCCAACCTAACCAGAGTGACGGGAGCGGCACAATTCAGAAAAAGTGCTCAGCTCGCCGAGAAAATGCGATTTAAGCAATAAAATTAAAAATGCTTATAAAACATAAACCAAACGTTGGAGGTGGTCATTTCTTCATGCGCAGTGATAAACTCGGCACTCTAAAGCACCCGAGAGCGTTTTTTTCCATGCCAACCTAACCAGAGTGACGGGAGCGGCACAATTCAGAAAAAGTGCTCAGCTCGCCGAGAAAATGCGATTTAAGCAATAAAATTAAAAATGCTTATAAAACATAAACCAAACGTTGGAGGTGGTCATTTCTTCATGCACAGTGATAAACTCGGCACTCTAAAGCACCCGAGAGCGTTTTTTTCCATGCCAACCTAACCAGAGTGACGGGAGCGGCACAATTCAGAAAAAGTGCTCAGCTCGCCGAGAAAATGCGATTTAAGCAATAAAATTAAAAATGCTTATAAAACATAAACCAAACGTTAGAGGTGGTCATTTCTTCATGCGCAGTGATAAACTCGGCACTCTAAAGCACCCGAGAGCGTTTTTTTCCATGCCAACCTAACCAGAGTGACGGGAGCGGCACAATTCAGAAAAAGTGCTCAGCTCGCCGAGAAAATGCGATTTAAGCAATAAAATTAAAAATGCTTATAAAACATAAACCAAACGTTGGAGGTGGTCATTTCTTCATGCACAGTGATAAACTCGGCACTCTAAAGCACCCGAGAGCGTTTTTTTCGATGCCAACCTAACCAGAGTGACGGGAGCGGCACAATTCAGAAAAAGTGCTCAGCTCGCCGAGAAAATGCGATTTAAGCAATAAAATTAAAAATGCTTATAAAACCTAAACCAAACGTTGGAGGTGGTCATTTCTTCATGCGCAGTGATAAACTCGGCACTCTAAAGCACCCGAGAGCGTTTTTTTGGATGCCAACCTAACCAGAGTGACGGGAGCGGCACAATTCAGAAAAAGTGCTCAGCTCGCCGAGAAAATGCGATTTAAGCAATAAAATTAAAAATGCTTATAAAACATAAACCAAACGTTGGAGGTGGTCATTTCTTCATGCGCAGTGATAAACTCGGCACTCTAAAGCACCCGAGAGCGTTTTATTCGATGCCAACCTAACCAGAGTGACGGGAGCGGCACAATTCAGAAAAAGCGCTCAGCTCGCCGAGAAAATGCGATTTAAGCAATAAAATTAAAAATGCTTATAAAACATAAACCAAACGTTGGAGGTGGTCATTTCTTCATGCACAGTGATAAACTCGGCACTCTAAAGCACCCGAGAGCGTTTTTTTCCATGCCAACCTAACCAGAGTGACGGGAGCGGCACAATTCAGAAAAAGTGCTCAGCTCGCCGAGAAAATGCGATTTAAGCAATAAAATTAAAAATGCTTATAAAACATAAACCAAACGTTGGAGGTGGTCATTTCTTCATGCGCAGTGTTAAACTCGGCACTCTAAAGCACCCGAGAGCGTTTTTTTCCATGCCAACCTAACCAGAGTGACGGGAGCGGCACAATTCAGAAAAAGTGCTCAGCTCGCCGAGAAAATGCGATTTAAGCAATAAAATTAAAAATGCTTATAAAACATAAACCAAACGTTGGAGGTGGTCATTTCTTCATGCACAGTGATAAACTCGGCACTCTAAAGCACCCGAGAGCGTTTTTTTCGATGCCAACCTAACCAGAGTGACGGGAGCGGCACAATTCAGAAAAAGTGCTCAGCTCGCCGAGAAAATGCGATTTAAGCAATAAAATTAAAAATGCTTATAAAACCTAAACCAAACGTTGGAGGTGGTCATTTCTTCATGCGCAGTGATAAACTCGGCACTCTAAAGCACCCGAGAGCGTTTTTTTGGATGCCAACCTAACCAGAGTGACGGGAGCGGCACAATTCAGAAAAAGTGCTCAGCTCGCCGAGAAAATGCGATTTAAGCAATAAAATTAAAAATGCTTATAAAACATAAACCAAACGTTGGAGGTGGTCATTTCTTCATGCGCAGTGATAAACTCGGCACTCTAAAGCACCCGAGAGCGTTTTTTTCCATGCCAACCTAACCAGAGTGACGGGAGCGGCACAATTCAGAAAAAGCGCTCAGCTCGCCGAGAAAATGCGATTTAAGCAATAAAATTAAAAATGCTTATAAAACATAAACCAAACGTTGGAGGTGGTCATTTCTTCATGCACAGTGATAAACTCGGCACTCTAAAGCACCCGAGAGCGTTTTTTTCGATGCCAACCTAACCAGAGTGACGGGAGCGGCACAATTCAGAAAAAGTGCTCAGCTCGCCGAGAAAATGCGATTTAAGCAATAAAATTAAAAATGCTTATAAAACATAAACCAAACGTTGGAGGTGGTCATTTCTTCATGCGCAGTGATAAACTCGGCACTCTAAAGCACCCGAGAGCGTTTTTTTCGATGCCAACCTAACCAGAGTGACGGGAGCGGCACAATTCAGAAAAAGTGCTCAGCTCGCCGAGAAAATGCGATTTAAGCAATAAAATTAAAAATGCTTATAAAACATAAACCAAACGTTGGAGGTGGTCATTTCTTCATGCGCAGTGATAAACTCGGGACTCTAAAGCACCCGAGAGCGTTTTATTCGATGCCAACCTAACCAGAGTGACGGGAGCGGCACAATTCAGAAAAAGTGCTCAGCTCGCCGAGAAAATGCGATTTAAGCAATAAAATTAAAAATGCTTATAAAACATAAACCAAACGTTGGAGGTGGTCATTTCTTCATGCGCAGTGATAAACTCGGCACTCTAAAGCACCCGAGAGCGTTTTTTTCCATGCCAACCTAACCAGAGTGACGGGAGCGGCACAATTCAGAAAAAGTGCTCAGCTCGCCGAGAAAATGCGATTTAAGCAATAAAATTAAAAATGCTTATAAAACATAAACCAAACGTTGGAGGTGGTCATTTCTTCATGCGCAGTGATAAACTCGGCACTCTAAAGCACCCGAGAGCGTTTTTTTCCATGCCAACCTAACCAGAGTGACGGGAGCGGCACAATTCAGAAAAAGTGCTCAGCTCGCCGAGAAAATGCGATTTAAGCAATAAAATTAAAAATGCTTATAAAACATAAACCAAACGTTGGAGGTGGTCATTTCTTCATGCGCAGTGATAAACTCGGCACTCTAAAGCACCCGAGAGCGTTTTATTTGATGCCAACCTAACCAGAGTGACGGGAGCGGCACAATTCAGAAAAAGTGCTCAGCTCGCCGAGAAAATGCGATTTAAGCAATAAAATTAAAAATGCTTATAAAACATAAACCAAACGTTGGAGGTGGTCATTTCTTCATGCGCAGTGATAAACTCGGCACTCTAAAGCACCCGAGAGCGTTTTTTTCGATGCCAACCTAACCAGAGTGACGGGAGCGGCACAATTCAGAAAAAGCGCTCAGCTCGCCGAGAAAATGCGATTTAAGCAATAAAATTAAAAATGCTTATAAAACATAAACCAAACGTTGGAGGTGGTCATTTCTTCATGCACAGTGATAAACTCGGCACTCTAAAGCACCCGAGAGCGTTTTTTTCGATGCCAACCTAACCAGAGTGACGGGAGCGGCACAATTCAGAAAAAGTGCTCAGCTCGCCGAGAAAATGCGATTTAAGCAATAAAATTAAAAATGCTTATAAAACATAAACCAAACGTTGTAAATGGTCATTTCTTATTACGCAGTAATAAACTCGGCACTCTAAAGCACCCGAGAGCGTTTTTTCGATGCCAACCTAACCAGAGTGACGGGAGCGGCACAATACAGAAAAAGCGCTCAGCTCGCCGAGAAAATGCGATTTAAGCAATAAAATTAAAAATGCTTATAAAACATAAACCAAACGTTGGAGGTGGTCTTTTCTTCATGCGCAGTGATAAACTCGGCACTCTAAAGCACCCGAGAGCGTTTTTTTCCATGCCAACCTAAACAGAGTGACGGGAGCGGCACAATTCAGAAAAAGTGCTCAGCTCGCCGAGAAAATGCGATTTAAGCAATAAAATTAAAAATGCTTATAAAATATAAACCAAACGTTGTAGATGGTCATTTCTTATTACGCAGTAATAAACTCGGCACTCTAAAGCACCCGAGAGCATTTTTTTCCATGCCAACCTAACCAGAGTGACGGGAGCGGCACAATTCAGAAAAAGTGCTCAGCTCGCCGAGAAAATGCGATTTAAGCAATAAAATTAAAAATGCTTATAAAACATAAACCAAACGTTGGAGGTGGTCATTTCTTCATGCGCAGTGATAAACTCGGCACTCTAAAGCACCCGAGAGCGTTTTTTTCGATGCCAACCTAACCAGAGTGACGGGAGCGGCACAATTCAGAAAAAGTGCTCAGCTCGCCGAGAAAATGCGATTTAAGCAATAAAATTAAAAATGCTTATAAAACATAAACCAAACGTTGGAGGTGGTCATTTCTTCATGCACAGTGATAAACTCGGCACTCTAAAGCACCCGAGAGCGTTTTTTTCCATGCCAACCTAACCAGAGTGACGGGAGCGGCACAATTCAGAAAAAGTGCTCAGCTCGCCGAGAAAATGCGATTTAAGCAATAAAATTAAAAATGCTTATAAAACATAAACCAAACGTTGGAGGTGGTCATTTCTTCATGCGCAGTGATAAACTCGGCACTCTAAAGCACCCGAGAGCGTTTTTTTCCATGCCAACCTAACCAGAGTGACGGGAGCGGCACAATTCAGAAAAAGTGCTCAGCTCGCCGAGAAAATGCGATTTAAGCAATAAAATTAAAAATGCTTATAAAACATAAACCAAACGTTGGAGGTGGTCATTTCTTCATGCACAGTGATAAACTCGGCACTCTAAAGCACCCGAGAGCGTTTTTTTCGATGCCAACCTAACCAGAGTGACGGGAGCGGCACAATTCAGAAAAAGTGCTCAGCTCGCCGAGAAAATGCGATTTAAGCAATAAAATTAAAAATGCTTATAAAACCTAAACCAAACGTTGGAGGTGGTCATTTCTTCATGCGCAGTGATAAACTCGGCACTCTAAAGCACCCGAGAGCGTTTTTTTGGATGCCAACCTAACCAGAGTGACGGGAGCGGCACAATTCAGAAAAAGTGCTCAGCTCGCCGAGAAAATGCGATTTAAGCAATAAAATTAAAAATGCTTATAAAACATAAACCAAACGTTGGAGGTGGTCATTTCTTCATGCGCAGTGATAAACTCGGCACTCTAAAGCACCCGAGAGCGTTTTATTCGATGCCAACCTAACCAGAGTGACGGGAGCGGCACAATTCAGAAAAAGTGCTCAGCTCGCCGAGAAAATGCGATTTAAGCAATAAAATTAAAAATGCTTATAAAACATAAACCAAACGTTGGAGGTGGTCATTTCTTCATGCGCAGTGATAAACTCGGCACTCTAAAGCACCCGAGAGCGTTTTTTTCGATGCCAACCTAACCAGAGTGACGGGAGCGGCACAATTCAGAAAAAGTGCTCAGCTCGCCGAGAAAATGCGATTTAAGCAATAAAATTAAAAATGCTTATAAAACATAAACCAAACGTTGGAGTTGGTCATTTCTTCATGCGCAGTGATAAACTCGGCACTCTAAAGCACCCGAGAGCGTTTTATTCGATGCCAACCTAACCAGAGTGACGGGAGCGGCACAATTCAGAAAAAGTGCTCAGCTCGCCGAGAAAATGCGATTTAAGCAATAAAATTAAAAATGCTTATAAAACATAAACCAAACGTTGGAGGTGGTCATTTCTTCATGCGCAGTGATAAACTCGGCACTCTAAAGCACCCGAGAGCGTTTTTTTCCATGCCAACCTAACCAGAGTGACGGGAGCGGCACAATTCAGAAAAAGTGCTCAGCTCGCCGAGAAAATGCGATTTAAGCAATAAAATTAAAAATGCTTATAAAACATAAACCAAACGTTGGAGTTGGTCATTTCTTCATGCACAGTGATAAACGGCACTCTAAAGCACCCGAGAGCGTTTTTTTCGATGCCAACCTAACCAGAGTGACGGGAGCGGCACAATTCAGAAAAAGTGCTCAGCTCGCCGAGAAAATGCGATTTAAGCAATAAAATTAAAAATGCTTATAAAACATAAACCAAACGTTGGAGGTGGTCATTTCTTCATGCGCAGTGATAAACTCGGCACTCTAAAGCACCCAAGAGCGTTTTTTTCGATGCCAACCTAACCAGAGTGACGGGAGCGGCACAATTCAGAAAAAGCGCTCAGCTCGCCGAGAAAACGCGATTTAAGCAATAAAATTAAAAATGCTTATAAAACATAAACCAAACGTTGGAGGTGGTCATTTCTTCATGCACAGTGATAAACTCGGCACTCTAAAGCACCCGAGAGCGTTTTTTTCGATGCCAACCTAACCAGAGTGACGGGAGCGGCACAATTCAGAAAAAGTGCTCAGCTCGCCGAGAAAATGCGATTTAAGCAATAAAATTAAAAATGCTTATAAAACATAAACCAAACGTTGTAGATGGTCATTTCTTATTACGCAGTAATAAACTCGGCACTCTAAAGCACCCGAGAGCGTTTTTTTCGATGCCAACCTAACCAGAGTGACGGGAGCGGCACAATTCAGAAAAAGCGCTCAGCTCGCCGAGAAAATGCGATTTAAGCAATAAAATTAAAAATGCTTATAAAACATAAACCAAACGTTGGAGGTGGTCATTTCTTCATGCACAGTGATAAACTCGGCACTCTAAAGCACCCGAGAGCGTTTTTTTCGATGCCAACCTAACCAGAGTGACGGGAGCGGCACAATTCAGAAAAAGTGCTCAGCTCGCCGAGAAAATGCGATTTAAGCAATAAAATTAAAAATGCTTATAAAACATAAACCAAACGTTGTAAATGGTCATTTCTTATTACGCAGTAATAAACTCGGCACTCTAAAGCACCCGAGAGCGTTTTTTTCCATGCCAACCTAACCAGAGTGACGGGAGCGGCACAATTCAGAAAAAAGCGCTCAGCTCGCCGAGAAAATGCGATTTAAGCAATAAAATTAAAAATGCTTATAACACATAAACCAAACGTTGGAGGTGGTCTTTTCTTCATGTGCAGTGATAAACTCGGCACTCTAAAGCACCCGAGAGCGTTTTTTTCCATGCCAACCTAAACAGAGTGACGGGAGCGGCACAATTCAGAAAAAGTGCTCAGCTCGCCGAGAAAATGCGATTTAAGCAATAAAATTAAAAATGCTTATAAAACATAAACCAAACGTTGTAGATGGTCATTTCTTATTACGCAGTAATAAACTCGGCACTCTAAAGCACCCGAGAGCGTTTTTTTCCATGCCAACCTAACCAGAGTGACGGGAGCGGCACAATTCAGAAAAAGTGCTCAGCTCGCCGAGAAAATGCGATTTAAGCAATAAAATTAAAAATGCTTATAAAACATAAACCAAACGTTGGAGGTGGTCATTTCTTCATGCGCAGTGATAAACTCGGCACTCTAAAGCACCCGAGAGCGTTTTTTTCGATGCCAACCTAACCAGAGTGACGGGAGCGGCACAATTCAGAAAAAGTGCTCAGCTCGCCGAGAAAATGCGATTTAAGCAATAAAATTAAAAATGCTTATAAAACATAAACCAAACGTTGTAGATGGTCATTTCTTATTACGCAGTAATAAACTCGGCACTCTAAAGCACCCGAGAGCCTTTTTTTCCATGCCAACCTAACCAGAGTGACGGGAGCGGCACAATTCAGAAAAAGTGCTCAGCTCGCCGAGAAAATGCGATTTAAGCAATAAAATTAAAAATGCTTATAAAACATAAACCAAACGTTGGAGGTGGTCATTTCTTCATGCGCAGTGATAAACTCGGCACTCTAAAGCACCCGAGAGCGTTTTTTTCGATGCCAACCTAACCAGAGTGACGGGAGCGGCACAATTCAGAAAAAGTGCTCAGCTCGCCGAGAAAATGCGATTTAAGCAATAAAATTAAAAATGCTTATAAAACATAAACCAAACGTTGGAGGTGGTCATTTCTTCATGCGCAGTGATAAACTCGGGACTCTAAAGCACCCGAGAGCGTTTTATTCGATGCCAACCTAACCAGAGTGACGGGAGCGGCACAATTCAGAAAAAGTGCTCAGCTCGCCGAGAAAATGCGATTTAAGCAATAAAATTAAAAATGCTTATAAAACATAAACCAAACGTTGGAGGTGGTCATTTCTTCATGCGCAGTGATAAACTCGGCACTCTAAAGCACCCGAGAGCGTTTTTTTCGATGCCAACCTAACCAGAGTGACGGGAGCGGCACAATTCAGAAAAAGCGCTCAGCTCGCCGAGAAAATGCGATTTAAGCAATAAAATTAAAAATGCTTATAAAACATAAACCAAACGTTGGAGGTGGTCATTTCTTCATGCGCAGTGATAAACTCGGCACTCTAAAGCACCCGAGAGCGTTTTTTTCGATGCCAACCTAACCAGAGTGACGGGAGCGGCACAATTCAGAAAAAGCGCTCAGCTCGCCGAGAAAATGCGATTTAAGCAATAAAATTAAAAATGCTTATAAAACATAAACCAAACGTTGGAGGTGGTCATTTCTTCATGCGCAGTGATAAACTCGGCACTCTAAAGCACCCGAGAGCGTTTTTTTCGATGCCAACCTAACCAGAGTGACGGGAGCGGCACAATTCAGAAAAAGTGCTCAGCTCGCCGAGAAAATGCGATTTAAGCAATAAAATTAAAAATGCTTATAAAACGTAAACCAAACGTTGGAGGTGGTCATTTCTTCATGCGCAGTGATAAACTCGGCACTCTAAAGCACCCGAGAGCGTTTTTTTCGATGCCAACCTAACCAGAGTGACGGGAGCGGCACAATTCAGAAAAAGTGCTCAGCTCGCCGAGAAAATGCAATTTAAGCAATAAAATTTAAAATGCTTATAAAACATAAACCAAACGTTGTAGATGGTCATTTCTTATTACGCAGTAATAAACTCGGCACTCTAAAGCACCCGAGAGCGTTTTTTTCCATGCCAACCTAACCAGAGTGACGGGAGCGGCACAATTCAGAAAAAGTGCTCAGCTCGCCGAGAAAATGCGATTTAAGCAATAAAATTAAAAATGCTTATAAAACATAAACCAAACGTTGGAGGTGGTCATTTCTTCATGCGCAGTGATAAACTCGGCACTCTAAAGCACCCGAGAGCGTTTTTTTCCATGCCAACCTAACCAGAGTGACGGGAGCGGCACAATTCAGAAAAAGTGCTCAGCTCGCCGAGAAAATGCGATTTAAGCAATAAAATTAAAAATGCTTATAAAACATAAACCAAACGTTGGAGGTGGTCATTTCTTCATGCGCAGTGATAAACTCGGCACTCTAAAGCACCCGAGAGCGTTTTATTCGATGCCAACCTAACCAGAGTGACGGGAGCGGCACAATTCAGAAAAAGTGCTCAGCTCGCCGAGAAAATGCGATTTAAGCAATAAAATTAAAAATGCTTATAAAACATAAACCAAACGTTGGAGGTGGTCATTTCTTCATGCGCAGTGATAAACTCGGCACTCTAAAGCACCCAAGAGCGTTTTTTTCGATGCCAACCTAACCAGAGTGACGGGAGCGGCACAATTCAGAAAAAGCGCTCAGCTCGCCGAGAAAATGCGATTTAAGCAATAAAATTAAAAATGCTTATAAAACATAAACCAAACGTTGGAGGTGGTCATTTCTTCATGCACAGTGATAAACTCGGCACTCTAAAGCACCCGAGAGCGTTTTTTTCGATGCCAACCTAACCAGAGTGACGGGAGCGGCACAATTCAGAAAAAGTGCTCAGCTCGCCGAGAAAATGCGATTTAAGCAATAAAATTAAAAATGCTTATAAAACATAAACCAAACGTTGTAGATGGTCATTTCTTATTACGCAGTAATAAACTCGGCACTCTAAAGCACCCGAGAGCGTTTTTTTCGATGCCAACCTAACCAGAGTGACGGGAGCGGCACAATTCAGAAAAAGCGCTCAGCTCGCCGAGAAAATGCGATTTAAGCAATAGAATTAAAAATGCTTATAAAACATAAACCAAACGTTGGAGGTGGTCATTTCTTCATGCACAGTGATAAACTCGGCACTCTAAAGCACCCGAGAGCGTTTTTTTCGATGCCAACCTAACCAGAGTGACGGGAGCGGCACAATTCAGAAAAAGTGCTCAGCTCGCCGAGAAAATGCGATTTAAGCAATAAAATTAAAAATGCTTATAAAACATAAACCAAACGTTGTAAATGGTCATTTCTTATTACGCAGTAATAAACTCGGCACTCTAAAGCACCCGAGAGCGTTTTTTTCGATGCCAACCTAACCAGAGTGACGGGAGCGGCACAATTCAGAAAAAGCGCTCAGCTCGCCGAGAAAATGCGATTTAAGCAATAAAATTAAAAATGCTTATAAAACATAAACCAAACGTTGGAGGTGGTCTTTTCTTCATGTGCAGTGATAAACTCGGCACTCTAAAGCACCTGAGAGCGTTTTTTTCCATGCCAACCTAAACAGAGTGACGGGAGCGGCACAATTCAGAAAAAGTGCTCAGCTCGCCGAGAAAATGCGATTTAAGCAATAAAATTAAAAATGCTTATAAAACATAAACCAAACGTTGTAGATGGTCATTTCTTATTACGCAGTAATAAACTCGGCACTCTAAAGCACCCGAGAGCGTTTTTTTCCATGCCAACCTAACCAGAGTGACGGGAGCGGCACAATTCAGAAAAAGTGCTCAGCTCGCCGAGAAAATGCGATTTAAGCAATAAAATTAAAAATGCTTATAAAACATAAACCAAACGTTGGAGGTGGTCATTTCTTCATGCGCAGTGATAAACTCGGCACTCTAAAGCACCCGAGAGCGTTTTTTTCGATGCCAACCTAACCAGAGTGACGGGAGCGGCACAATTCAGAAAAAGTGCTCAGCTCGCCGAGAAAATGCGATTTAAGCAATAAAATTAAAAATGCTTATAAAACATAAACCAAACGTTGGAGGTGGTCATTTCTTCATGCGCAGTGATAAACTCGGCACTCTAAAGCACCCGAGAGCGTTTTTTTCGATGCCAACCTAACCAGAGTGACGGGAGCGGCACAATTCAGAAAAAGTGCTCAGCTCGCCGAGAAAATGCGATTTAAGCAATAAAATTAAAAATGCTTATAAAACATAAACCAAACGTTGGAGGTGGTCATTTCTTCATGCGCAGTGATAAACTCGGCACTCTAAAGCACCCGAGAGCGTTTTTTTCGATGCCAACCTAACCAGAGTGACGGGAGCGGCACAATTCAGAAAAAGTGCTCAGCTCGCCGAGAAAATGCGATTTAAGCAATAAAATTAAAAATGCTTATAAAACATAAACCAAACGTTGTAAATGGTCATTTCTTATTACGCAGTAATAAACTCGGCACTCTAAAGCACCCGAGAGCGTTTTTTTCGATGCCAACCTAACCAGAGTGACGGGAGCGGCACAATTCAGAAAAAGCGCTCAGCTCGCCGAGAAAATGCGATTTAAGCAATAAAATTAAAAATGCTTATAAAACATAAACCAAACGTTGGAGGTGGTCTTTTCTTCATGTGCAGTGATAAACTCGGCACTCTAAAGCACCCGAGAGCGTTTTTTCCATGCCAACCTAAACAGAGTGACGGGAGCGGCACAATTCAGAAAAAGTGCTCAGCTCGCCGAGAAAATGCGATTTAAGCAATAAAATTAAAAATGCTTATAAAACATAAACCAAACGTTGTAGATGGTCATTTCTTATTACGCAGTAATAAACTCGGCACTCTAAAGCACCCGAGAGCGTTTTTTTCCATGCCAACCTAACCAGAGTGACGGGAGCGGCACAATTCAGAAAAAGTGCTCAGCTCGCCGAGAAAATGCGATTTAAGCAATAAAATTAAAAATGCTTATAAAACATAAACCAAACGTTGGAGGTGGTCATTTCTTCATGCGCAGTGATAAACTCGGCACTCTAAAGCACCCGAGAGCGTTTTTTTCGATGCCAACCTAACCAGAGTGACGGGAGCGGCACAATTCAGAAAAAGTGCTCAGCTCGCCGAGAAAATGCGATTTAAGCAATAAAATTAAAAATGCTTATAAAACATAAACCAAACGTTGTAGATGGTCATTTCTTATTACGCAGTAATAAACTCGGCACTCTAAAGCACCCGAGAGCGTTTTTTTCCATGCCAACCTAACCAGAGTGACGGGAGCGGCACAATTCAGAAAAAGTGCTCAGCTCGCCGAGAAAATGCGATTTAAGCAATAAAATTAAAAATGCTTATAAAACATAAACCAAACGTTGGAGGTGGTCATTTCTTCATGCGCAGTGATAAACTCGGCACTCTAAAGCACCCGAGAGCGTTTTTTTCCATGCCAACCTAACCAGAGTGACGGGAGCGGCACAATTCAGAAAAAGTGCTCAGCTCGCCGAGAAAATGCGATTTAAGCAATAAAATTAAAAATGCTTATAAAACATAAACCAAACGTTGGAGGTGGTCATTTCTTCATGCGCAGTGATAAACTCGGCACTCTAAAGCACCCGAGAGCGTTTTTTTCCATGCCAACCTAACCAGAGTGACGGGAGCGGCACAATTCAGAAAAAGTGCTCAGCTCGCCGAGAAAATGCGATTTAAGCAATAAAATTAAAAATGCTTATAAAACATAAACCAAACGTTGTAGATGGTCATTTCTTATTACGCAGTAATAAACTCGGCACTCTAAAGCACCCGAGAGCGTTTTTTTCCATGCCAACCTAACCAGAGTGACGGGAGCGGCACAATTCAGAAAAAGTGCTCAGCTCGCCGAGAAAATGCGATTTAAGCAATAAAATTAAAAATGCTTATAAAACATAAACCAAACGTTGGAGGTGGTCATTTCTTCATGCGCAGTGATAAACTCGGCACTCTAAAGCACCCGAGAGCGTTTTATTCGATGCCAACCTAACCAGAGTGACGGGAGCGGCACAATTCAGAAAAAGCGCTCAGCTCGCCGAGAAAATGCGATTTAAGCAATAAAATTAAAAATGCTTATAAAACATAAACCAAACGTTGGAGGTGGTCATTTCTTCATGCACAGTGATAAACTCGGCACTCTAAAGCACCCGAGAGCGTTTTTTTCCATGCCAACCTAACCAGAGTGACGGGAGCGGCACAATTCAGAAAAAGTGCTCAGCTCGCCGAGAAAATGCGATTTAAGCAATAAAATTAAAAATGCTTATAAAACATAAACCAAACGTTGGAGGTGGTCATTTCTTCATGCGCAGTGATAAACTCGGCACTCTAAAGCACCCGAGAGCGTTTTTTTCCATGCCAACCTAACCAGAGTGACGGGAGCGGCACAATTCAGAAAAAGTGCTCAGCTCGCCGAGAAAATGCGATTTAAGCAATAAAATTAAAAATGCTTATAAAACATAAACCAAACGTTGGAGGTGGTCATTTCTTCATGCACAGTGATAAACTCGGCACTCTAAAGCACCCGAGAGCGTTTTTTTCGATGCCAACCTAACCAGAGTGACGGGAGCGGCACAATTCAGAAAAAGTGCTCAGCTCGCCGAGAAAATGCGATTTAAGCAATAAAATTAAAAATGCTTATAAAACCTAAACCAAACGTTGGAGGTGGTCATTTCTTCATGCGCAGTGATAAACTCGGCACTCTAAAGCACCCGAGAGCGTTGTTTTGGATGCCAACCTAACCAGAGTGACGGGAGCGGCACAATTCAGAAAAAGTGCTCAGCTCGCCGAGAAAATGCGATTTAAGCAATAAAATTAAAAATGCTTATAAAACATAAACCAAACGTTGGAGGTGGTCATTTCTTCATGCGCAGTGATAAACTCGGCACTCTAAAGCACCCGAGAGCGTTTTTTTCCATGCCAACCTAACCAGAGTGACGGGAGCGGCACAATTCAGAAAAAGCGCTCAGCTCGCCGAGAAAATGCGATTTAAGCAATAAAATTAAAAATGCTTATAAAACATAAACCAAACGTTGGAGGTGGTCATTTCTTCATGCGCAGTGATAAACTCGGCACTCTAAAGCACCCGAGAGCGTTTTTTTCCATGCCAACCTAACCAGAGTGACGGGAGCGGCACAATTCAGAAAAAGCGCTCAGCTCGCCGAGAAAATGCGATTTAAGCAATAAAATTAAAAATGCTTATAAAACATAAACCAAACGTTGGAGGTGGTCATTTCTTCATGCACAGTGATAAACTCGGCACTCTAAAGCACCCGAGAGCGTTTTTTTCCATGCCAACCTAACCAGAGTGACGGGAGCGGCACAATTCAGAAAAAGTGCTCAGCTCGCCGAGAAAATGCGATTTAAGCAATAAAATTAAAAATGCTTATAAAACATAAACCAAACGTTGGAGGTGGTAATTTCTTCATGCGCAGTGATAAACTCGGCACTCTAAAGCACCCGAGAGCGTTTTTTTCCATGCCAACCTAACCAGAGTGACGGGAGCGGCACAATTCAGAAAAAGTGCTCAGCTCGCCGAGAAAATGCGATTTAAGCAATAAAATTAAAAATGCTTATAAAACATAAACCAAACGTTGGAGGTGGTCATTTCTTCATGCACAGTGATAAACTCGGCACTCTAAAGCACCCGAGAGCGTTTTTTTCGATGCCAACCTAACCAGAGTGACGGGAGCGGCACAATTCAGAAAAAGTGCTCAGCTCGCCGAGAAAATGCGATTTAAGCAATAAAATTAAAAATGCTTATAAAACCTAAACCAAACGTTGGAGGTGGTCATTTCTTCATGCGCAGTGATAAACTCGGCACTCTAAAGCACCCGAGAGCGTTTTTTTGGATGCCAACCTAACCAGAGTGACGGGAGCGGCACAATTCAGAAAAAGTGCTCAGCTCGCCGAGAAAATGCGATTTAAGCAATAAAATTAAAAATGCTTATAAAACATAAACCAAACGTTGGAGGTGGTCATTTCTTCATGCGCAGTGATAAACTCGGCACTCTAAAGCACCCGAGAGCGTTTTTTTCCATGCCAACCTAACCAGAGTGACGGGAGCGGCACAATTCAGAAAAAGCGCTCAGCTCGCCGAGAAAATGCGATTTAAGCAATAAAATTAAAAATGCTTATAAAACATAAACCAAACGTTGGAGGTGGTCATTTCTTCATGCACAGTGATAAACTCGGCACTCTAAAGCACCCGAGAGCGTTTTTTTCGATGCCAACCTAACCAGAGTGACGGGAGCGGCACAATTCAGAAAAAGTGCTCAGCTCGCCGAGAAAATGCGATTTAAGCAATAAAATTAAAAATGCTTATAAAACATAAACCAAACGTTGGAGGTGGTCATTTCTTCATGCGCAGTGATAAACTCGGCACTCTAAAGCACCCGAGAGCGTTTTTTTCGATGCCAACCTAACCAGAGTGACGGGAGCGGCACAATTCAGAAAAAGTGCTCAGCTCGCCGAGAAAATGCGATTTAAGCAATAAAATTAAAAATGCTTATAAAACATAAACCAAACGTTGGAGGTGGTCATTTCTTCATGCGCAGTGATAAACTCGGGACTCTAAAGCACCCGAGAGCGTTTTATTCGATGCCAACCTAACCAGAGTGACGGGAGCGGCACAATTCAGAAAAAGTGCTCAGCTCGCCGAGAAAATGCGATTTAAGCAATAAAATTAAAAATGCTTATAAAACATAAACCAAACGTTGGAGGTGGTCATTTCTTCATGCGCAGTGATAAACTCGGCACTCTAAAGCACCCGAGAGCGTTTTTTTCCATGCCAACCTAACCAGAGTGACGGGAGCGGCACAATTCAGAAAAAGTGCTCAGCTCGCCGAGAAAATGCGATTTAAGCAATAAAATTAAAAATGCTTATAAAACATAAACCAAACGTTGGAGGTGGTCATTTCTTCATGCGCAGTGATAAACTCGGCACTCTAAAGCACCCGAGAGCGTTTTTTTCCATGCCAACCTAACCAGAGTGACGGGAGCGGCACAATTCAGAAAAAGTGCTCAGCTCGCCGAGAAAATGCGATTTAAGCAATAAAATTAAAAATGCTTATAAAACATAAACCAAACGTTGGAGGTGGTCATTTCTTCATGCGCAGTGATAAACTCGGCACTCTAAAGCACCCGAGAGCGTTTTATTTGATGCCAACCTAACCAGAGTGACGGGAGCGGCACAATTCAGAAAAAGTGCTCAGCTCGCCGAGAAAATGCGATTTAAGCAATAAAATTAAAAATGCTTATAAAACATAAACCAAACGTTGGAGGTGGTCATTTCTTCATGCGCAGTGATAAACTCGGCACTCTAAAGCACCCGAGAGCGTTTTTTTCGATGCCAACCTAACCAGAGTGACGGGAGCGGCACAATTCAGAAAAAGCGCTCAGCTCGCCGAGAAAATGCGATTTAAGCAATAAAATTAAAAATGCTTATAAAACATAAACCAAACGTTGGAGGTGGTCATTTCTTCATGCACAGTGATAAACTCGGCACTCTAAAGCACCCGAGAGCGTTTTTTTCGATGCCAACCTAACCAGAGTGACGGGAGCGGCACAATTCAGAAAAAGTGCTCAGCTCGCCGAGAAAATGCGATTTAAGCAATAAAATTAAAAATGCTTATAAAACATAAACCAAACGTTGTAAATGGTCATTTCTTATTACGCAGTAATAAACTCGGCACTCTAAAGCACCCGAGAGCGTTTTTTCGATGCCAACCTAACCAGAGTGACGGGAGCGGCACAATACAGAAAAAGCGCTCAGCTCGCCGAGAAAATGCGATTTAAGCAATAAAATTAAAAATGCTTATAAAACATAAACCAAACGTTGGAGGTGGTCTTTTCTTCATGCGCAGTGATAAACTCGGCACTCTAAAGCACCCGAGAGCGTTTTTTTCCATGCCAACCTAAACAGAGTGACGGGAGCGGCACAATTCAGAAAAAGTGCTCAGCTCGCCGAGAAAATGCGATTTAAGCAATAAAATTAAAAATGCTTATAAAATATAAACCAAACGTTGTAGATGGTCATTTCTTATTACGCAGTAATAAACTCGGCACTCTAAAGCACCCGAGAGCGTTTTTTTCCATGCCAACCTAACCAGAGTGACGGGAGCGGCACAATTCAGAAAAAGTGCTCAGCTCGCCGAGAAAATGCGATTTAAGCAATAAAATTAAAAATGCTTATAAAACATAAACCAAACGTTGGAGGTGGTCATTTCTTCATGCGCAGTGATAAACTCGGCACTCTAAAGCACCCGAGAGCGTTTTTTTCGATGCCAACCTAACCAGAGTGACGGGAGCGGCACAATTCAGAAAAAGTGCTCAGCTCGCCGAGAAAATGCGATTTAAGCAATAAAATTAAAAATGCTTATAAAACATAAACCAAACGTTGGAGGTGGTCATTTCTTCATGCACAGTGATAAACTCGGCACTCTAAAGCACCCGAGAGCGTTTTTTTCCATGCCAACCTAACCAGAGTGACGGGAGCGGCACAATTCAGAAAAAGTGCTCAGCTCGCCGAGAAAATGCGATTTAAGCAATAAAATTAAAAATGCTTATAAAACATAAACCAAACGTTGTAAATGGTCATTTCTTATTACGCAGTAATAAACTCGGCACTCTAAAGCACCCGAGAGCGTTTTTTCGATGCCAACCTAACCAGAGTGACGGGAGCGGCACAATTCAGAAAAAGTGCTCAGCTCGCCGAGAAAATGCGATTTAAGCAATAAAATTAAAAATGCTTATAAAACATAAACCAAACGTTGGAGGTGGTCATTTCTTCATGCGCAGTGATAAACTCGGCACTCTAAAGCACCCGAGAGCGTTTTATTCGATGCCAACCTAACCAGAGTGACGGGAGCGGCACAATTCAGAAAAAGTGCTCAGCTCGCCGAGAAAATGCGATTTAAGCAATAAAATTAAAAATGCTTATAAAACATAAACCAAACGTTGGAGGTGGTCATTTCTTCATGCGCAGTGATAAACTCGGCACTCTAAAGCACCCGAGAGCGTTTTCTTCGATGCCAACCTAACCAGAGTGACGGGAGCGGCACAATTCAGAAAAAGTGCTCAGCTCGCCGAGAAAATGCGATTTAAGCAATAAAATTAAAAATGCTTATAAAACATAAACCAAACGTTGGAGTTGGTCATTTCTTCATGCGCAGTGATAAACTCGGCACTCTAAAGCACCCGAGAGCGTTTTTTTCGATGCCAACCTAACCAGAGTGACGGGAGCGGCACAATTCAGAAAAAGTGCTCAGCTCGCCGAGAAAATGCGATTTAAGCAATAAAATTAAAAATGCTTATAAAACATAAACCAAACGTTGGAGGTGGTAATTTCTTCATGCGCAGTGATAAACTCGGCACTCTAAAGCACCCAAGAGCGGTTTTTTTCGATGCCAACCTAACCAGAGTGACGGGAGCGGCACAATTCATAAAAAGCGCTCAGCTCGCCGAGAAAATGCGATTTAAGCAATAAAATTAAAAATGCTTATAAAACATAAACCAAACGTTGGAGGTGGTCATTTCTTCATGCACAGTGATAAACTCGGCACTCTAAAGCACCCGAGAGCGTTTTTTTCGATGCCAACCTAACCAGAGTGACGGGAGCGGCACAATTCAGAAAAAGTGCTCAGCTCGCCGAGAAAATGCGATTTAAGCAATAAAATTAAAAATGCTTATAAAACATAAACCAAACGTTGTAGATGGTCATTTCTTATTACGCAGTAATAAACTCGGCACTCTAAAGCACCCGAGAGCGTTTTTTTCGATGCCAACCTAACCAGAGTGACGGGAGCGGCACAATTCAGAAAAAGCGCTCAGCTCGCCGAGAAAATGCGATTTAAGCAATAAAATTAAAAATGCTTATAAAACATAAACCAAACGTTGGAGGTGGTCATTTCTTCATGCACAGTGATAAACTCGGCACTCTAAAGCACCCGAGAGCGTTTTTTTCGATGCCAACCTAACCAGAGTGACGGGAGCGGCACAATTCAGAAAAAGTGCTCAGCTCGCCGAGAAAATGCGATTTAAGCAATAAAATTAAAAATGCTTATAAAACATAAACCAAACGTTGTAAATGGTCATTTCTTATTACGCAGTAATAAACTCGGCACTCTAAAGCACCCGAGAGCGTTTTTTTCGATGCCAACCTAACCAGAGTGACGGGAGCGGCACAATTCAGAAAAAGCGCTCAGCTCGCCGAGAAAATGCGATTTAAGCAATAAAATTAAAAATGCTTATAAAACATAAACCAAACGTTGGAGGTGGTCTTTTCTTCATGTGCAGTGATAAACTCGGCACTCTAAAGCACCCGAGAGCGTTTTTTTCCATGCCAACCTAAACAGAGTGACGGGAGCGGCACAATTCAGAAAAAGTGCTCAGCTCGCCGAGAAAATGCGATTTAAGCAATAAAATTAAAAATGCTTATAAAACATAAACCAAACGTTGTAGATGGTCATTTCTTATTACGCAGTAATAAACTCGGCACTCTAAAGCACCCGAGAGCGTTTTTTTCCATGCCAACCTAACCAGAGTGACGGGAGCGGCACAATTCAGAAAAAGTGCTCAGCTCGCCGAGAAAATGCGATTTAAGCAATAAAATTAAAAATGCTTATAAAACATAAACCAAACGTTGGAGGTGGTCATTTCTTCATGCGCAGTGATAAACTCGGCACTCTAAAGCACCCGAGAGCGTTTTTTTCGATGCCAACCTAACCAGAGTGACGGGAGCGGCACAATTCAGAAAAAGTGCTCAGCTCGCCGAGAAAATGCGATTTAAGCAATAAAATTAAAAATGCTTATAAAACATAAACCAAACGTTGGAGGTGGTCATTTCTTCATGCGCAGTGATAAACTCGGCACTCTAAAGCACCCGAGAGCGTTTTTTTCGATGCCAACCTAACCAGAGTGACGGGAGCGGCACAATTCAGAAAAAGTGCTCAGCTCGCCGAGAAAATGCGATTTAAGCAATAAAATTAAAAATGCTTATAAAACATAAACCAAACGTTGGAGGTGGTCATTTCTTCATGCGCAGTGATAAACTCGGCACTCTAAAGCACCCGAGAGCGTTTTTTTCGATGCCAACCTAACCAGAGTGACGGGAGCGGCACAATTCAGAAAAAGCGCTCAGCTCGCCGAGAAAATGCGATTTAAGCAATAAAATTAAAAATGCTTATAAAACATAAACCAAACGTTGGAGGTGGTCATTTCTTCATGCGCAGTGATAAACTCGGCACTCTAAAGCACCCGAGAGCGTTTTTTTCGATGCCAACCTAACCAGAGTGACGGGAGCGGCACAATTCAGAAAAAGTGCTCAGCTCGCCGAGAAAATGCGATTTAAGCAATAAAATTAAAAATGCTTATAAAACATAAACCAAACGTTGGAGGTGGTCATTTCTTCATGCGCAGTGATAAACTCGGCACTCTAAAGCACCCGAGAGCGTTTTTTTCGATGCCAACCTAACCAGAGTGACGGGAGCGGCACAATTCAGAAAAAGCGCTCAGCTCGCCGAGAAAATGCGATTTAAGCAATAAAATTAAAAATGCTTATAAAACATAAACCAAACGTTGGAGGTGGTCATTTCTTCATGCACAGTGATAAACTCGGCACTCTAAAGCACCCGAGAGCGTTTTTTTCGATGCCAACCTAACCAGAGTGACGGGAGCGGCACAATTCAGAAAAAGTGCTCAGCTCGCCGAGAAAATGCGATTTAAGCAATAAAATTAAAAATGCTTATAAAACATAAACCAAACGTTGGAGGTGGTCATTTCTTCATGCGCAGTGATAAACTCGGCACTCTAAAGCACCCGAGAGCGTTTTTTTCGATGCCAACCTAACCAGAGTGACGGGAGCGGCACAATTCAGAAAAAGCGCTCAGCTCGCCGAGAAAATGCGATTTAAGCAATAAAATTAAAAATGCTTATAAAACATAAACCAAACGTTGGAGGTGGTCATTTCTTCATGCGCAGTGATAAACTCGGCACTCTAAAGCACCCGAGAGCGTTTTTTTCCATGCCAACCTAACCAGAGTGACGGGAGCGGCACAATTCAGAAAAAGCGCTCAGCTCGCCGAGAAAATGCGATTTAAGCAATAAAATTAAAAATGCTTATAAAACATAAACCAAACGTTGGAGGTGGTCATTTCTTCATGCACAGTGATAAACTCGGCACTCTAAAGCACCCGAGAGCGTTTTTTTCGATGCCAACCTAACCAGAGTGACGGGAGCGGCACAATTCAGAAAAAGTGCTCAGCTCGCCGAGAAAATGCGATTTAAGCAATAAAATTAAAAATGCTTATAAAACATAAACCAAACGTTGGAGGTGGTCATTTCTTCATGCGCAGTGATAAACTCGGCACTCTAAAGCACCCGAGAGCGTTTTTTTCGATGCCAACCTAACCAGAGTGACGGGAGCGGCACAATTCAGAAAAAGTGCTCAGCTCGCCGAGAAAATGCGATTTAAGCAATAAAATTAAAAATGCTTATAAAACATAAACCAAACGTTGGAGGTGGTCATTTCTTCATGCGCAGTGATAAACTCGGGACTCTAAAGCACCCGAGAGCGTTTTATTCGATGCCAACCTAACCAGAGTGACGGGAGCGGCACAATTCAGAAAAAGTGCTCAGCTCGCCGAGAAAATGCGATTTAAGCAATAAAATTAAAAATGCTTATAAAACATAAACCAAACGTTGGAGGTGGTCATTTCTTCATGCGCAGTGATAAACTCGGCACTCTAAAGCACCCGAGAGCGTTTTTTTCGATGCCAACCTAACCAGAGTGACGGGAGCGGCACAATTCAGAAAAAGCGCTCAGCTCGCCGAGAAAATGCGATTTAAGCAATAAAATTAAAAATGCTTATAAAACATAAACCAAACGTTGGAGGTGGTCATTTCTTCATGCGCAGTGATAAACTCGGCACTCTAAAGCACCCGAGAGCGTTTTTTTCGATGCCAACCTAACCAGAGTGACGGGAGCGGCACAATTCAGAAAAAGCGCTCAGCTCGCCGAGAAAATGCGATTTAAGCAATAAAATTAAAAATGCTTATAAAACATAAACCAAACGTTGGAGGTGGTCATTTCTTCATGCGCGGTGATAAACTCGGCACTCTAAAGCACCCGAGAGCGTTTTTTTCCATGCCAACCTAACCAGAGTGACGGGAGCGGCACAATTCAGAAAAAGTGCTCAGCTCGCCGAGAAAATGCGATTTAAGCAATAAAATTAAAAATGCTTATAAAACATAAACCAAACGTTGGAGGTGGTCATTTCTTCATGCGCAGTGATAAACTCGGCACTCTAAAGCACCCAAGAGCGTTTTTTTCGATGCCAACCTAACCAGAGTGACGGGAGCGGCACAATTCAGAAAAAGTGCTCAGCTCGCCGAGTAAATGCGATTTAAGCAATAAAATTAAAAATGCTTATAAAACATAAACCAAACGTTGGAGGTGGTCATTTCTTCATGCGCAGTGATAAACTCGGCACTCTAAAGCACCCGAGAGCGTTTTTTTCGATGCCAACCTAACCAGAGTGACGGGAGCGGCACAATTCAGAAAAAGCGCTCAGCTCGCCGAGAAAATGCGATTTAAGCAATAAAATTAAAAATGCTTATAAAACATAAACCAAACGTTGGAGGTGGTCATTTCTTCATGCGCAGTGATAAACTCGGCACTCTAAAGCACCCGAGAGCGTTTTTTTCCATGCCAACCTAACCAGAGTGACGGGAGCGGCACAATTCAGAAAAAGCGCTCAGCTCGCCGAGAAAATGCGATTTAAGCAATAAAATTAAAAATGCTTATAAAACATAAACCAAACGTTGGAGGTGGTCATTTCTTCATGCACAGTGATAAACTCGGCACTCTAAAGCACCCGAGAGCGTTTTTTTCGATGCCAACCTAACCAGAGTGACGGGAGCGGCACAATTCAGAAAAAGTGCTCAGCTCGCCGAGAAAATGCGATTTAAGCAATAAAATTAAAAATGCTTATAAAACATAAACCAAACGTTGGAGGTGGTCATTTCTTCATGCGCAGTGATAAACTCGGCACTCTAAAGCACCCGAGAGCGTTTTTTTCGATGCCAACCTAACCAGAGTGACGGGAGCGGCACAATTCAGAAAAAGTGCTCAGCTCGCCGAGAAAATGCGATTTAAGCAATAAAATTAAAAATGCTTATAAAACATAAACCAAACGTTGGAGGTGGTCATTTCTTCATGCGCAGTGATAAACTCGGGACTCTAAAGCACCCGAGAGCGTTTTATTCGATGCCAACCTAACCAGAGTGACGGGAGCGGCACAATTCAGAAAAAGTGCTCAGCTCGCCGAGAAAATGCGATTTAAGCAATAAAATTAAAAATGCTTATAAAACATAAACCAAACGTTGGAGGTGGTCATTTCTTCATGCGCAGTGATAAACTCGGCACTCTAAAGCACCCGAGAGCGTTTTTTTCGATGCCAACCTAACCAGAGTGACGGGAGCGGCACAATTCAGAAAAAGCGCTCAGCTCGCCGAGAAAATGCGATTTAAGCAATAAAATTAAAAATGCTTATAAAACATAAACCAAACGTTGGAGGTGGTCATTTCTTCATGCGCAGTGATAAACTCGGCACTCTAAAGCACCCGAGAGCGTTTTTTTCGATGCCAACCTAACCAGAGTGACGGGAGCGGCACAATTCAGAAAAAGCGCTCAGCTCGCCGAGAAAATGCGATTTAAGCAATAAAATTAAAAATGCTTATAAAACATAAACCAAACGTTGGAGGTGGTCATTTCTTCATGCGCAGTGATAAACTCGGCACTCTAAAGCACCCGAGAGCGTTTTTTTCCATGCCAACCTAACCAGAGTGACGGGAGCGGCACAATTCAGAAAAAGCGCTCAGCTCGCCGAGAAAATGCGATTTAAGCAATAAAATTAAAAATGCTTATAAAACATAAACCAAACGTTGGAGGTGGTCATTTCTTCATGCACAGTGATAAACTCGGCACTCTAAAGCACCCGAGAGCGTTTTTTTCGATGCCAACCTAACCAGAGTGACGGGAGCGGCACAATTCAGAAAAAGTGCTCAGCTCGCCGAGTAAATGCGATTTAAGCAATAAAATTAAAAATGCTTATAAAACATAAACCAAACGTTGGAGGTGGTCATTTCTTCATGCGCAGTGATAAACTCGGCACTCTAAAGCACCCGAGAGCGTTTTTTTCGATGCCAACCTAACCAGAGTGACGGGAGCGGCACAATTCAGAAAAAGCGCTCAGCTCGCCGAGAAAATGCGATTTAAGCAATAAAATTAAAAATGCTTATAAAACATAAACCAAACGTTGGAGGTGGTCATTTCTTCATGCGCAGTGATAAACTCGGCACTCTAAAGCACCCGAGAGCGTTTTTTTCCATGCCAACCTAACCAGAGTGACGGGAGCGGCACAATTCAGAAAAAGCGCTCAGCTCGCCGAGAAAATGCAATTTAAGCAATAAAATTAAAAATGCTTATAAAACATAAACCAAACGTTGGAGGTGGTCATTTCTTCATGCACAGTGATAAACTCGGCACTCTAAAGCACCCGAGAGCGTTTTTTTCGATGCCAACCTAACCAGAGTGACGGGAGCGGCACAATTCAGAAAAAGTGCTCAGCTCGCCGAGAAAATGCGATTTAAGCAATAAAATTAAAAATGCTTATAAAACATAAACCAAACGTTGGAGGTGGTCATTTCTTCATGCGCAGTGATAAACTCGGCACTCTAAAGCACCCGAGAGCGTTTTTTTCGATGCCAACCTAACCAGAGTGACGGGAGCGGCACAATTCAGAAAAAGCGCTCAGCTCGCCGAGAAAATGCGATTTAAGCAATAAAATTAAAAATGCTTATAAAACATAAACCAAACGTTGGAGGTGGTCATTTCTTCATGCGCAGTGATAAACTCGGCACTCTAAAGCACCCGAGAGCGTTTTTTTCGATGCCAACCTAACCAGAGTGACGGGAGCGGCACAATTCAGAAAAAGTGCTCAGCTCGCCGAGAAAATGCGATTTAAGCAATAAAATTAAAAATGCTTATAAAACATAAACCAAACGTTGGAGGTGGTCATTTCTTCATGCGCAGTGATAAACTCGGCACTCTAAAGCACCCGAGAGCGTTTTTTTCGATGCCAACCTAACCAGAGTGACGGGAGCGGCACAATTCAGAAAAAGCGCTCAGCTCGCCGAGAAAATGCGATTTAAGCAATAAAATTAAAAATGCTTATAAAACATAAACCAAACGTTGGAGGTGGTCATTTCTTCATGCACAGTGATAAACTCGGCACTCTAAAGCACCCGAGAGCGTTTTTTTCGATGCCAACCTAACCAGAGTGACGGGAGCGGCACAATTCAGAAAAAGTGCTCAGCTCGCCGAGAAAATGCGATTTAAGCAATAAAATTAAAAATGCTTATAAAACATAAACCAAACGTTGGAGGTGGTCATTTCTTCATGCGCAGTGATAAACTCGGCACTCTAAAGCACCCGAGAGCGTTTTTTTCGATGACAACCTAACCAGAGTGACGGGAGCGGCACAATTCAGAAAAAGTGCTCAGCTCGCCGAGAAAATGCGATTTAAGCAATAGAATTTAAAATGCTTATAAAACATAAACCAAACGTTGTAGATGGTCATTTCTTATTACCCAGTAATAAACTCGGCACTCTAAAGCACCCGAGAGCGTTTTTTTCCATGCCAACCTAACCAGAGTGACGGGAGCGGCACAATTCAGAAAAAGTGCTCAGCTCGCCGAGAAAATGCGATTTAAGCAATAAAATTAAAAATGCTTATAAAACATAAACCAAACGTTGGAGGTGGTCATTTCTTCATGCGCAGTGATAAACTCGGCACTCTAAAGCACCCAAGAGCGTTTTTTTTCGATGCCAACCTAACCAGAGTGACGGGAGCGGCACAATTCAGAAAAAGCGCTCAGCTCGCCGAGAAAATGCGATTTAAGCAATAAAATTAAAAATGCTTATAAAACATAAACCAAACGTTGGAGGTGGTCATTTCTTCATGCGCGGTGATAAACTCGGCACTCTAAAGCACCCGAGAGCGTTTTTTTCGATGCCAACCTAACCAGAGTGACGGGAGCGGCACAATTCAGAAAAAGTGCTCAGCTCGCCGAGAAAATGCGATTTAAGCAATAAAATTAAAAATGCTTATAAAACATAAACCAAACGTTGGAGGTGGTCATTTCTTCATGCGCAGTGATAAACTCGGCACTCTAAAGCACCCGAGAGCGTTTTTTTCGATGCCAACCTAACCAGAGTGACGGGAGCGGCACAATTCAGAAAAAGTGCTCAGCTCGCCGAGAAAATGCGATTTAAGCAATAAAATTAAAAATGCTTATAAAACATAAACCAAACGTTGGAGGTGGTCATTTCTTCATGCGCAGTGATAAACTCGGCACTCTAAAGCACCCGAGAGCGTTTTTTTCGATGCCAACCTAACCAGAGTGACGGGAGCGGCACAATTCAGAAAAAGCGCTCAGCTCGCCGAGAAAATGCGATTTAAGCAATAAAATTAAAAATGCTTATAAAACATAAACCAAACGTTGGAGGTGGTCATTTCTTCATGCGCAGTGATAAACTCGGCACTCTAAAGCACCCGAGAGCGTTTTTTTCCATGCCAACCTAAACAGAGTGACGGGAGCGGCACAATTCAGAAAAAGTGCTCAGCTCGCCGATAAAATGCGATTTAAGCAATAAAATTAAAAATGCTTATAAAACATAAACCAAACGTTGTAGATGGTCATTTCTTATTACGCAGTAATAAACTCGGCACTCTAAAGCACCCGAGAGCGATTTTTTCCATGCCAACCTAACCAGAGTGACGGGAGCGGCACAATTCAGAAAAAGTGCTCAGCTCGCCGAGAAAATGCAATTTAAGCAATAAAATTAAAAATGCTTATAAAACATAAACCAAACGTTGGAGGTGGTCATTTCTTCATGCGCAGTGATAAACTCGGCACTCTAAAGCACCCGAGAGCGTTTTTTTCGATGCCAACCTAACCAGAGTGACGGGAGCGGCACAATTCAGAAAAAGTGCTCAGCTCGCCGAGAAAATGCGATTTAAGCAATAAAATTAAAAATGCTTATAAAACATAAACCAAACGTTGGAGGTGGCCATTTCTTCATGCGCAGTGATAAACTCGGCACTCTAAAGCACCCGAGAGCGTTTTTTTCCATGCCAACCTAACCAGAGTGACGGGAGCGGCACAATTCAGAAAAAGTGCTCAGCTCGCCGAGAAAATGCGATTTAAGCAATAAAATTAAAAATGCTTATAAAACATAAACCAAACGTTGGAGGTGGTCATTTCTTCATGCGCAGTGATAAACTCGGCACTCTAAAGCACCCGAGAGCGTTTTTTTCCATGCCAACCTAACCAGAGTGACGGGAGCGGCACAATTCAGAAAAAGTGCTCAGCTCGCCGAGAAAATGCGATTTAAGCAATAAAATTAGAAATGCTTATAAAACATAAACCAAACGTTGGAGGTGGCCATTTCTTCATGCGCAGTGATAAACTCGGCACTCTAAAGCACCCGAGAGCGTTTTTTTCCATGCCAACCTAACCAGAGTGACGGGAGCGGCACAATTCAGAAAAAGTGCTCAGCTCGCCGAGAAAATGCGATTTAAGCAATAAAATTAAAAATGCTTATAAAACATAAACCAAACGTTGGAGGTGGCCATTTCTTCATGCGCAGTGATAAACTCGGCACTCTAAAGCACCCGAGAGCGTTTTTTTCCATGCCTAACCAGAGTGACGGGAGCGGCACAATTCAGAAAAAGTGCTCAGCTCGCCGAGAAAATGCGATTTAAGCAATAAAATTAAAAATGCTTATAAAACATAAACCAAACGTTGGAGGTGGTCATTTCTTCATGCGCAGTGATAAACTCGGCACTCTAAAGCACCCGAGAGCGTTTTTTTCCATGCCAACCTAACCAGAGTGACAGGAGCGGCACAATTCAGAAAAAGTGCTCAGCTCGCCGAGAAAATGCGATTTAAGCAATAAAATTAAAAATGCTTATAAAACATAAACCAAACGTTGGAGGTGGTCTTTTCTTCATGCGCAGTGATAAACTCGGCACTCTAAAGCACCCGAGAGCGTTTTTTTCCATGCCAACCTAAACAGAGTGACGGGAGCGGCACAATTCAGAAAAAGTGCTCAGCTCGCCGAGAAAATGCGATTTAAGCAATAAAATTAAAAATGCTTATAAAACATAAACCAAACGTTGTAGATGGTCATTTCTTATTACGCAGTAATAAACTCGGCACTCTAAAGCACCCGAGAGCGTTTTTTTCCATGCCAACCTAACCAGAGTGACGGGAGCGGCACAATTCAGAAAAAGTGCTCAGCTCGCCGAGAAAATGCGATTTAAGCAATAAAATTAAAAATGCTTATAAAACATAAACCAAACGTTGGAGGTGGTCATTTCTTCATGCACAGTGATAAACTCGGCACTCTAAAGCACCCGAGAGCGTTTTTTTCCATGCCAACCTAACCAGAGTGACGGGAGCGGCACAATTCAGAAAAAGTGCTCAGCTCGCCGAGAAAATGCGATTTAAGCAATAAAATTAAAAATGCTTATAAAACATAAACCAAACGTTGGAGGTGGTCATTTCTTCATGCGCAGTGATAAACTCGGCACTCTAAAGCACCCGAGAGCGTTTTTTTCGATGCCAACCTAACCAGAGTGACGGGAGCGGCACAATTCAGAAAAAGTGCTCAGCTCGCCGAGAAAATGCGATTTAAGCAATAAAATTAAAAATGCTTATAAAACATAAACCAAACGTTGGAGGTGGTCATTTCTTCATGCGCAGTGATAAACTCGGCACTCTAAAGCACCCGAGAGCGTTTTTTTCCATGCCAACCTAACCAGAGTGACGGGAGCGGCACAATTCAGAAAAAGTGCTCAGCTCGCCGAGAAAATGCGATTTAAGCAATAAAATTAAAAATGCTTATAAAACATAAACCAAACGTTGGAGGTGGTCATTTCTTCATGCGCAGTGATAAACTCGGCACTCTAAAGCACCCGAGAGCGTTTTTTCCGATGCCAACCTAACCAGAGTGACGGGAGCGGCACAATTCAGAAAAAGTGCTCAGCTCGCCGAGAAAATGCAATTTAAGCAATAAAATTTAAAATGCTTATAAAACATAAACCAAACGTTGTAGATGGTCATTTCTTATTACGCAGTAATAAACTCGGCACTCTAAAGCACCCGAGAGCGTTTTTTTCCATGCCAACCTAACCAGAGTGACGGGAGCGGCACAATTCAGAAAAAGTGCTCAGCTCGCCGAGAAAATGCGATTTAAGCAATAAAATTAAAAATGCTTATAAAACATAAACCAAACGTTGGAGGTGGTCATTTCTTCATGCGCAGTGATAAACTCGGCACTCTAAAGCACCCGAGAGCGTTTTTTTCCATGCCAACCTAACCAGAGTGACGGGAGCGGCACAATTCAGAAAAGGTGCTCAGCTCGCCGAGAAAATGCGATTTAAGCAATAAAATTAAAAATGCTTATAAAACATAAACCAAACGTTGGAGGTGGTCATTTCTTCATGCGCAGTGATAAACTCGGCACTCTAAAGCACCCGAGAGCGTTTTATTTGATGCCAACCTAACCAGAGTGACGGGAGCGGCACAATTCAGAAAAAGTGCTCAGCTCGCCGAGAAAATGCGATTTAAGCAATAAAATTAAAAATGCTTATAAAACATAAACCAAACGTTGGAGGTGGTCATTTCTTCATGCGCAGTGATAAACTCGGCACTCTAAAGCACCCGAGAGCGTTTTATTCGATGCCAACCTAACCAGAGTGACGGGAGCGGCACAATTCAGAAAAAGCGCTCAGCTCGCCGAGAAAATGCGATTTAAGCAATAAAATTAAAAATGCTTATAAAACATAAACCAAACGTTGGAGGTGGTCATTTCTTCATGCGCGGTGATAAACTCGGCACTCTAAAGCACCCGAGAGCGTTTTTTTCCATGCCAACCTAACCAGAGTGACGGGAGCGGCACAATTCAGAAAAAGTGCTCAGCTCGCCGAGAAAATGCGATTTAAGCAATAAAATTAAAAATGCTTATAAAACATAAACCAAACGTTGGAGGTGGTCATTTCTTCATGCGCAGTGATAAACTCGGCACTCTAAAGCACCCGAGAGCGTTTTTTTCGATGCCAACCTAACCAGAGTGACGGGAGCGGCACAATTCAGAAAAAGTGCTCAGCTCGCCGAGTAAATGCGATTTAAGCAATAAAATTAAAAATGCTTATAAAACATAAACCAAACGTTGGAGGTGGTCATTTCTTCATGCGCAGTGATAAACTCGGCACTCTAAAGCACCCGAGAGCGTTTTTTTCGATGCCAACCTAACCAGAGTGACGGGAGCGGCACAATTCAGAAAAAGCGCTCAGCTCGCCGAGAAAATGCGATTTAAGCAATAAAATTAAAAATGCTTATAAAACATAAACCAAACGTTGGAGGTGGTCATTTCTTCATGCGCAGTGATAAACTCGGCACTCTAAAGCACCCGAGAGCGTTTTTTTCCATGCCAACCTAACCAGAGTGACGGGAGCGGCACAATTCAGAAAAAGCGCTCAGCTCGCCGAGAAAATGCGATTTAAGCAATAAAATTAAAAATGCTTATAAAACATAAACCAAACGTTGGAGGTGGTCATTTCTTCATGCACAGTGATAAACTCGGCACTCTAAAGCACCCGAGAGCGTTTTTTTCGATGCCAACCTAACCAGAGTGACGGGAGCGGCACAATTCAGAAAAAGTGCTCAGCTCGCCGAGAAAATGCGATTTAAGCAATAAAATTAAAAATGCTTATAAAACATAAACCAAACGTTGGAGGTGGTCATTTCTTCATGCGCAGTGATAAACTCGGCACTCTAAAGCACCCGAGAGCGTTTTTTTCGATGCCAACCTAACCAGAGTGACGGGAGCGGCACAATTCAGAAAAAGTGCTCAGCTCGCCGAGAAAATGCGATTTAAGCAATAAAATTAAAAATGCTTATAAAACATAAACCAAACGTTGGAGGTGGTCATTTCTTCATGCGCAGTGATAAACTCGGGACTCTAAAGCACCCGAGAGCGTTTTATTCGATGCCAACCTAACCAGAGTGACGGGAGCGGCACAATTCAGAAAAAGCGCTCAGCTCGCCGAGAAAATGCGATTTAAGCAATAAAATTAAAAATGCTTATAAAACATAAACCAAACGTTGGAGGTGGTCATTTCTTCATGCGCAGTGATAAACTCGGCACTCTAAAGCACCCGAGAGCGTTTTTTTCCATGCCAACCTAACCAGAGTGACGGGAGCGGCACAATTCAGAAAAAGCGCTCAGCTCGCCGAGAAAATGCGATTTAAGCAATAAAATTAAAAATGCTTATAAAACATAAACCAAACGTTGGAGGTGGTCATTTCTTCATGCACAGTGATAAACTCGGCACTCTAAAGCACCCGAGAGCGTTTTTTTCGATGCCAACCTAACCAGAGTGACGGGAGCGGCACAATTCAGAAAAAGTGCTCAGCTCGCCGAGAAAATGCGATTTAAGCAATAAAATTAAAAATGCTTATAAAACATAAACCAAACGTTGGAGGTGGTCATTTCTTCATGCGCAGTGATAAACTCGGCACTCTAAAGCACCCGAGAGCGTTTTTTTCGATGCTAACCTAACCAGAGTGACGGGAGCGGCACAATTCAGAAAAAGTGCTCAGCTCGCCGAGAAAATGCGATTTAAGCAATAAAATTAAAAATGCTTATAAAACATAAACCAAACGTTGGAGGTGGTCATTTCTTCATGCGCAGTGATAAACTCGGGACTCTAAAGCACCCGAGAGCGTTTTATTCGATGCCAACCTAACCAGAGTGACGGGAGCGGCACAATTCAGAAAAAGTGCTCAGCTCGCCGAGAAAATGCGATTTAAGCAATAAAATTAAAAATGCTTATAAAACATAAACCAAACGTTGGAGGTGGTCATTTCTTCATGCGCAGTGATAAACTCGGCACTCTAAAGCACCCGAGAGCGTTTTTTTCGATGCCAACCTAACCAGAGTGACGGGAGCGGCACAATTCAGAAAAAGCGCTCAGCTCGCCGAGAAAATGCAATTTAAGCAATAAAATTAAAAATGCTTATAAAACATAAACCAAACGTTGGAGGTGGTCATTTCTTCATGCGCAGTGATAAACTCGGCACTCTAAAGCACCCGAGAGCGTTTTTTTCGATGCCAACCTAACCAGAGTGACGGGAGCGGCACAATTCAGAAAAAGCGCTCAGCTCGCCGAGAAAATGCGATTTAAGCAATAAAATTAAAAATGCTTATAAAACATAAACCAAACGTTGGAGGTGGTCATTTCTTCATGCACAGTGATAAACTCGGCACTCTAAAGCACCCGAGAGCGTTTTTTTCGATGCCAACCTAACCAGAGTGACGGGAGCGGCACAATTCAGAAAAAGTGCTCAGCTCGCCGAGAAAATGCGATTTAAGCAATAAAATTAAAAATGCTTATAAAACATAAACCAAACGTTGTAAATGGTCATTTCTTATTACGCAGTAATAAACTCGGCACTCTAAAGCACCCGAGAGCGTTTTTTTCGATGCCAACCTAACCAGAGTGACGGGAGCGGCACAATTCAGAAAAAGCGCTCAGCTCGCCGAGAAAATGCGATTTAAGCAATAAAATTAAAAATGCTTATAAAACATAAACCAAACGTTGGAGGTGGTCTTTTCTTCATGTGCAGTGATAAACTCGGCACTCTAAAGCACCCGAGAGCGTTTTTTTCCATGCCAACCTAAACAGAGTGACGGGAGCGGCACAATTCAGAAAAAGTGCTCAGCTCGCCGAGAAAATGCGATTTAAGCAATAAAATTAAAAATGCTTATAAAACATAAACCAAACGTTGTAGATGGTCATTTCTTATTACGCAGTAATAAACTCGGCACTCTAAAGCACCCGAGAGCGTTTTTTTCCATGCCAACCTAACCAGAGTGACGGGAGCGGCACAATTCAGAAAAAGTGCTCAGCTCGCCGAGAAAATGCG
This sequence comes from Syngnathus typhle, assembly GCF_033458585.1. Taxonomy (NCBI): domain Eukaryota; kingdom Metazoa; phylum Chordata; class Actinopteri; order Syngnathiformes; family Syngnathidae; genus Syngnathus; species Syngnathus typhle. The sequence continues at coordinate 348,988 of NW_026871966.1, forward strand.
ATTTAAGCAATAAAATTAAAAATGCTTATAAAACATAAACCAAACGTTGGAGGTGGTCATTTCTTCATGCGCAGTGATAAACTCGGCACTCTAAAGCACCCGAGAGCGTTTTTTTCGATGCCAACCTAACCAGAGTGACGGGAGCGGCACAATTCAGAAAAAGTGCTCAGCTCGCCGAGAAAATGCGATTTAAGCAATAAAATTAAAAATGCTTATAAAACATAAACCAAACGTTGGAGGTGGTCATTTCTTCATGCGCAGTGATAAACTCGGCACTCTAAAGCACCCGAGAGCGTTTTTTTCGATGCCAACCTAACCAGAGTGACGGGAGCGGCACAATTCAGAAAAAGTGCTCAGCTCGCCGAGAAAATGCGATTTAAGCAATAAAATTAAAAATGCTTATAAAACATAAACCAAACGTTGGAGGTGGTCATTTCTTCATGCGCAGTGATAAACTCGGCACTCTAAAGCACCCGAGAGCGTTTTTTTCGATGCCAACCTAACCAGAGTGACGGGAGCGGCACAATTCAGAAAAAGTGCTCAGCTCGCCGAGAAAATGCGATTTAAGCAATAAAATTAAAAATGCTTATAAAACATAAACCAAACGTTGTAAATGGTCATTTCTTATTACGCAGTAATAAACTCGGCACTCTCAAGCACCCGAGAGCGTTTTTTTCGATGCCAACCTAACCAGAGTGACGGGAGCGGCACAATTCAGAAAAAGCGCTCAGCTCGCCGAGAAAATGCGATTTAAGCAATAAAATTAAAAATGCTTATAAAACATAAACCAAACGTTGGAGGTGGTCTTTTCTTCATGTGCAGTGATAAACTCGGCACTCTAAAGCACCCGAGAGCGTTTTTTTCCATGCCAACCTAAACAGAGTGACGGGAGCGGCACAATTCAGAAAAAGTGCTCAGCTCGCCGAGAAAATGCGATTTAAGCAATAAAATTAAAAATGCTTATAAAACATAAACCAAACGTTGTAGATGGTCATTTCTTATTACGCAGTAATAAACTCGGCACTCTAAAGCACCCGAGAGCGTTTTTTTCCATGCCAACCTAACCAGAGTGACGGGAGCGGCACAATTCAGAAAAAGTGCTCAGCTCGCCGAGAAAATGCGATTTAAGCAATAAAATTAAAAATGCTTATAAAACATAAACCAAACGTTGGAGGTGGTCATTTCTTCATGCGCAGTGATAAACTCGGCACTCTAAAGCACCCGAGAGCGTTTTTTTCGATGCCAACCTAACCAGAGTGACGGGAGCGGCACAATTCAGAAAAAGTGCTCAGCTCGCCGAGAAAATGCGATTTAAGCAATAAAATTAAAAATGCTTATAAAACATAAACCAAACGTTGGAGGTGGTCATTTCTTCATGCACAGTGATAAACTCGGCACTCTAAAGCACCCGAGAGCGTTTTTTTCCATGCCAACCTAACCAGAGTGACGGGAGCGGCACAATTCAGAAAAAGTGCTCAGCTCGCCGAGAAAATGCGATTTAAGCAATAAAATTAAAAATGCTTATAAAACATAAACCAAACGTTGGAGGTGGTCATTTCTTCATGCGCAGTGATAAACTCGGCACTCTAAAGCACCCGAGAGCGTTTTTTTCCATGCCAACCTAACCAGAGTGACGGGAGCGGCACAATTCAGAAAAAGTGCTCAGCTCGCCGAGAAAATGCGATTTAAGCAATAAAATTAAAAATGCTTATAAAACATAAACCAAACGTTGGAGGTGGTCATTTCTTCATGCACAGTGATAAACTCGGCACTCTAAAGCACCCGAGAGCGTTTTTTTCGATGCCAACCTAACCAGAGTGACGGGAGCGGCACAATTCAGAAAAAGTGCTCAGCTCGCCGAGAAAATGCGATTTAAGCAATAAAATTAAAAATGCTTATAAAACCTAAACCAAACGTTGGAGGTGGTCATTTCTTCATGCGCAGTGATAAACTCGGCACTCTAAAGCACCCGAGAGCGTTTTTTTGGATGCCAACCTAACCAGAGTGACGGGAGCGGCACAATTCAGAAAAAGTGCTCAGCTCGCCGAGAAAATGCGATTTAAGCAATAAAATTAAAAATGCTTATAAAACATAAACCAAACGTTGGAGGTGGTCATTTCTTCATGCGCAGTGATAAACTCGGCACTCTAAAGCACCCGAGAGCGTTTTATTCGATGCCAACCTAACCAGAGTGACGGGAGCGGCACAATTCAGAAAAAGTGCTCAGCTCGCCGAGAAAATGCGATTTAAGCAATAAAATTAAAAATGCTTATAAAACATAAACCAAACGTTGGAGGTGGTCATTTCTTCATGCGCAGTGATAAACTCGGCACTCTAAAGCACCCGAGAGCGTTTTTTTCGATGCCAACCTAACCAGAGTGACGGGAGCGGCACAATTCAGAAAAAGTGCTCAGCTCGCCGAGAAAATGCGATTTAAGCAATAAAATTAAAAATGCTTATAAAACATAAACCAAACGTTGGAGTTGATCATTTCTTCATGCGCAGTGATAAACTCGGCACTCTAAAGCACCCGAGAGCGTTTTTTTCGATGCCAACCTAACCAGAGTGACGGGAGCGGCACAATTCAGAAAAAGTGCTCAGCTCGCCGAGAAAATGCGATTTAAGCAATAAAATTAAAAATGCTTATAAAACATAAACCAAACGTTGGAGGTGGTCATTTCTTCATGCGCAGTGATAAACTCGGCACTCTAAAGCACCCAAGAGCGTTTTTTTCGATGCCAACCTAACCAGAGTGACGGGAGCGGCACAATTCAGAAAAAGCGCTCAGCTCGCCGAGAAAATGCGATTTAAGCAATAAAATTAAAAATGCTTATAAAACATAAACCAAACGTTGGAGGTGGTCATTTCTTCATGCACAGTGATAAACTCGGCACTCTAAAGCACCCGAGAGCGTTTTTTTCGATGCCAACCTAACCAGAGTGACGGGAGCGGCACAATTCAGAAAAAGTGCTCAGCTCGCCGAGAAAATGCGATTTAAGCAATAAAATTAAAAATGCTTATAAAACATAAACCAAACGTTGTAGATGGTCATTTCTTATTACGCAGTAATAAACTCGGCACTCTAAAGCACCCGAGAGCGTTTTTTTCGATGCCAACCTAACCAGAGTGACGGGAGCGGCACAATTCAGAAAAAGCGCTCAGCTCGCCGAGAAAATGCGATTTAAGCAATAAAATTAAAAATGCTTATAAAACATAAACCAAACGTTGGAGGTGGTCATTTCTTCATGCACAGTGATAAACTCGGCACTCTAAAGCACCCGAGAGCGTTTTTTTCGATGCCAACCTAACCAGAGTGACGGGAGCGGCACAATTCAGAAAAAGTGCTCAGCTCGCCGAGAAAATGCGATTTAAGCAATAAAATTAAAAATGCTTATAAAACATAAACCATACGTTGGAGGTGGCCATTTCTTCATGCGCAGTGATAAACTCGGCACTCTAAAGCACCCGAGAGCGTTTTTTTCCATGCCTAACCAGAGTGACGGGAGCGGCACAATTCAGAAAAAGTGCTCAGCTCGCCGAGAAAATGCGATTTAAGCAATAAAATTAAAAATGCTTATAAAACATAAACCAAACGTTGGAGGTGGTCATTTCTTCATGCGCAGTGATAAACTCGGCACTCTAAAGCACCCGAGAGCGTTTTTTTCCATGCCAACCTAACCAGAGTGACAGGAGCGGCACAATTCAGAAAAAGTGCTCAGCTCGCCGAGAAAATGCGATTTAAGCAATAAAATTAAAAATGCTTATAAAACATAAACCAAACGTTGGAGGTGGTCTTTTCTTCATGCGCAGTGATAAACTCGGCACTCTAAAGCACCCGAGAGCGTTTTTTTCCATGCCAACCTAAACAGAGTGACGGGAGCGGCACAATTCAGAAAAAGTGCTCAGCTCGCCGAGAAAATGCGATTTAAGCAATAAAATTAAAAATGCTTATAAAACATAAACCAAACGTTGTAGATGGTCATTTCTTATTACGCAGTAATAAACTCGGCACTCTAAAGCACCCGAGAGCGTTTTTTTCCATGCCAACCTAACCAGAGTGACGGGAGCGGCACAATTCAGAAAAAGCGCTCAGCTCGCCGAGAAAATGCGATTTAAGCAATAAAATTAAAAATGCTTATAAAACATAAACCAAACGTTGGAGGTGGTCATTTCTTCATGCACAGTGATAAACTCGGCACTCTAAAGCACCCGAGAGCGTTTTTTTCGATGCCAACCTAACCAGAGTGACGGGAGCGGCACAATTCAGAAAAAGTGCTCAGCTCGCCGAGAAAATGCGATTTAAGCAATAAAATTAAAAATGCTTATAAAACATAAACCAAACGTTGGAGGTGGTCATTTCTTCATGCGCAGTGATAAACTCGGCACTCTAAAGCACCCGAGAGCGTTTTTTTCGATGCCAACCTAACCAGAGTGACGGGAGCGGCACAATTCAGAAAAAGTGCTCAGCTCGCCGAGAAAATGCGATTTAAGCAATAAAATTAAAAATGCTTATAAAACATAAACCAAACGTTGTAAATGGTCATTTCTTATTACGCAGTAATAAACTCGGCACTCTAAAGCACCCGAGAGCGTTTTTTTCGATGCCAACCTAACCAGAGTGACGGGAGCGGCACAATTCAGAAAAAGCGCTCAGCTCGCCGAGAAAATGCGATTTAAGCAATAAAATTAAAAATGCTTATAAAACATAAACCAAACGTTGGAGGTGGTCTTTTCTTCATGTGCAGTGATAAACTCGGCACTCTAAAGCACCCGAGAGCGTTTTTTTCCATGCCAACCTAAACAGAGTGACGGGAGCGGCACAATTCAGAAAAAGTGCTCAGCTCGCCGAGAAAATGCGATTTAAGCAATAAAATTAAAAATGCTTATAAAACATAAACCAAACGTTGTAGATGGTCATTTCTTATTACGCAGTAATAAACTCGGCACTCTAAAGCACCCGAGAGCGTTTTTTTCCATGCCAACCTAACCAGAGTGACGGGAGCGGCACAATTCAGAAAAAGTGCTCAGCTCGCCGAGAAAATGCGATTTAAGCAATAAAATTAAAAATGCTTATAAAACATAAACCAAACGTTGGAGGTGGTCATTTCTTCATGCGCAGTGATAAACTCGGCACTCTAAAGCACCCGAGAGCGTTTTTTTCGATGCCAACCTAACCAGAGTGACGGGAGCGGCACAATTCAGAAAAAGTGCTCAGCTCGCCGAGAAAATGCGATTTAAGCAATAAAATTAAAAATGCTTATAAAACATAAACCAAACGTTGTAGATGGTCATTTCTTATTACGCAGTAATAAACTCGGCACTCTAAAGCACCCGAGAGCGTTTTTTTCCATGCCAACCTAACCAGAGTGACGGGAGCGGCACAATTCAGAAAAAGTGCTCAGCTCGCCGAGAAAATGCGATTTAAGCAATAAAATTAAAAATGCTTATAAAACATAAACCAAACGTTGGAGGTGGTCATTTCTTCATGCGCAGTGATAAACTCGGCACTCTAAAGCACCCGAGAGCGTTTTTTTCCATGCCAACCTAACCAGAGTGACGGGAGCGGCACAATTCAGAAAAAGTGCTCAGCTCGCCGAGAAAATGCGATTTAAGCAATAAAATTAAAAATGCTTATAAAACATAAACCAAACGTTGGAGGTGGTCATTTCTTCATGCGCAGTGATAAACTCGGCACTCTAAAGCACCCGAGAGCGTTTTTTTCCATGCCAACCTAACCAGAGTGACGGGAGCGGCACAATTCAGAAAAAGTGCTCAGCTCGCCGAGAAAATGCGATTTAAGCAATAAAATTAAAAATGCTTATAAAACATAAACCAAACGTTGTAGATGGTCATTTCTTATTACGCAGTAATAAACTCGGCACTCTAAAGCACCCGAGAGCGTTTTTTTCCATGCCAACCTAACCAGAGTGACGGGAGCGGCACAATTCAGAAAAAGTGCTCAGCTCGCCGAGAAAATGCGATTTAAGCAATAAAATTAAAAATGCTTATAAAACATAAACCAAACGTTGGAGGTGGTCATTTCTTCATGCGCAGTGATAAACTCGGCACTCTAAAGCACCCGAGAGCGTTTTATTCGATGCTAACCTAACCAGAGTGACGGGAGCGGCACAATTCAGAAAAAGCGCTCAGCTCGCCGAGAAAATGCGATTTAAGCAATAAAATTAAAAATGCTTATAAAACATAAACCAAACGTTGGAGGTGGTCATTTCTTCATGCGCGGTGATAAACTCGGCACTCTAAAGCACCCGAGAGCGTTTTTTTCCATGCCAACCTAACCAGAGTGACGGGAGCGGCACAATTCAGAAAAAGTGCTCAGCTCGCCGAGAAAATGCGATTTAAGCAATAAAATTAAAAATGCTTATAAAACATAAACCAAACGTTGGAGGTGGTCATTTCTTCATGCGCAGTGATAAACTCGGCACTCTAAAGCACCCGAGAGCGTTTTTTTCGATGCCAACCTAACCAGAGTGACGGGAGCGGCACAATTCAGAAAAAGTGCTCAGCTCGCCGAGTAAATGCGATTTAAGCAATAAAATTAAAAATGCTTATAAAACATAAACCAAACGTTGGAGGTGGTCATTTCTTCATGCGCAGTGATAAACTCGGCACTCTAAAGCACCCGAGAGCGTTTTTTTCGATGCCAACCTAACCAGAGTGACGGGAGCGGCACAATTCAGAAAAAGCGCTCAGCTCGCCGAGAAAATGCGATTTAAGCAATAAAATTAAAAATGCTTATAAAACATAAACCAAACGTTGGAGGTGGTCATTTCTTCATGCACAGTGATAAACTCGGCACTCTAAAGCACCCGAGAGCGTTTTTTTCGATGCCAACCTAACCAGAGTGACGGGAGCGGCACAATTCAGAAAAAGTGCTCAGCTCGCCGAGAAAATGCGATTTAAGCAATAAAATTAAAAATGCTTATAAAACATAAACCAAACGTTGGAGGTGGTCATTTCTTCATGCGCAGTGATAAACTCGGCACTCTAAAGCACCCGAGAGCGTTTTTTTCGATGCCAACCTAACCAGAGTGACGGGAGCGGCACAATTCAGAAAAAGTGCTCAGCTCGCCGAGAAAATGCGATTTAAGCAATAAAATTAAAAATGCTTATAAAACATAAACCAAACGTTGGAGGTGGTCATTTCTTCATGCGCAGTGATAAACTCGGGACTCTAAAGCACCCGAGAGCGTTTTATTCGATGCCAACCTAACCAGAGTGACGGGAGCGGCACAATTCAGAAAAAGTGCTCAGCTCGCCGAGAAAATGCGATTTAAGCAATAAAATTAAAAATGCTTATAAAACATAAACCAAACGTTGGAGGTGGTCATTTCTTCATGCGCAGTGATAAACTCGGCACTCTAAAGCACCCGAGAGCGTTTTTTTCGATGCCAACCTAACCAGAGTGACGGGAGCGGCACAATTCAGAAAAAGCGCTCAGCTCGCCGAGAAAATGCGATTTAAGCAATAAAATTAAAAATGCTTATAAAACATAAACCAAACGTTGGAGGTGGTCATTTCTTCATGCGCAGTGATAAACTCGGCACTCTAAAGCACCCGAGAGCGTTTTTTTCGATGCCAACCTAACCAGAGTGACGGGAGCGGCACAATTCAGAAAAAGCGCTCAGCTCGCCGAGAAAATGCGATTTAAGCAATAAAATTAAAAATGCTTATAAAACATAAACCAAACGTTGGAGGTGGTCATTTCTTCATGCGCAGTGATAAACTCGGCACTCTAAAGCACCCGAGAGCGTTTTTTTCGATGCCAACCTAACCAGAGTGACGGGAGCGGCACAATTCAGAAAAAGTGCTCAGCTCGCCGAGAAAATGCGATTTAAGCAATAAAATTAAAAATGCTTATAAAACATAAACCAAACGTTGGAGGTGGTCATTTCTTCATGCGCAGTGATAAACTCGGCACTCTAAAGCACCCGAGAGCGTTTTTTTCGATGCCAACCTAACCAGAGTGACGGGAGCGGCACAATTCAGAAAAAGTGCTCAGCTCGCCGAGAAAATGCAATTTAAGCAATAAAATTTAAAATGCTTATAAAACATAAACCAAACGTTGTAGATGGTCATTTCTTATTACGCAGTAATAAACTCGGCACTCTAAAGCACCCGAGAGCGTTTTTTTCCATGCCAACCTAACCAGAGTGACGGGAGCGGCACAATTCAGAAAAAGTGCTCAGCTCGCCGAGAAAATGCGATTTAAGCAATAAAATTAAAAATGCTTATAAAACATAAACCAAACGTTGGAGGTGGTCATTTCTTCATGCGCAGTGATAAACTCGGCACTCTAAAGCACCCGAGAGCGTTTTTTTCCATGCCAACCTAACCAGAGTGACGGGAGCGGCACAATTCAGAAAAAGTGCTCAGCTCGCCGAGAAAATGCGATTTAAGCAATAAAATTAAAAATGCTTATAAAACATAAACCAAACGTTGGAGGTGGTCATTTCTTCATGCGCAGTGATAAACTCGGCACTCTAAAGCACCCGAGAGCGTTTTATTCGATGCCAACCTAACCAGAGTGACGGGAGCGGCACAATTCAGAAAAAGTGCTCAGCTCGCCGAGAAAATGCGATTTAAGCAATAAAATTAAAAATGCTTATAAAACATAAACCAAACGTTGGAGGTGGTCATTTCTTCATGCGCAGTGATAAACTCGGCACTCTAAAGCACCCGAGAGCGTTTTTTTCGATGCCAACCTAACCAGAGTGACGGGAGCGGCACAATTCAGAAAAAGTGCTCAGCTCGCCGAGAAAATGCGATTTAAGCAATAAAATTAAAAATGCTTATAAAACATAAACCAAACGTTGGAGTTGGTCATTTCTTCATGCGCAGTGATAAACTCGGCACTCTAAAGCACCCGAGAGCGTTTTTTTCGATGCCAACCTAACCAGAGTGACGGGAGCGGCACAATTCAGAAAAAGTGCTCAGCTCGCCGAGAAAATGCGATTTAAGCAATAAAATTAAAAATGCTTATAAAACATAAACCAAACGTTGGAGGTGGTCATTTCTTCATGCGCAGTGATAAACTCGGCACTCTAAAGCACCCAAGAGCGTTTTTTTCGATGCCAACCTAACCAGAGTGACGGGAGCGGCACAATTCAGAAAAAGCGCTCAGCTCGCCGAGAAAATGCGATTTAAGCAATAAAATTAAAAATGCTTATAAAACATAAACCAAACGTTGGAGGTGGTCATTTCTTCATGCACAGTGATAAACTCGGCACTCTAAAGCACCCGAGAGCGTTTTTTTCGATGCCAACCTAACCAGAGTGACGGGAGCGGCACAATTCAGAAAAAGTGCTCAGCTCGCCGAGAAAATGCGATTTAAGCAATAAAATTAAAAATGCTTATAAAACATAAACCAAACGTTGTAGATGGTCATTTCTTATTACGCAGTAATAAACTCGGCACTCTAAAGCACCCGAGAGCGTTTTTTTCGATGCCAACCTAACCAGAGTGACGGGAGCGGCACAATTCAGAAAAAGCGCTCAGCTCGCCGAGAAAATGCGATTTAAGCAATAAAATTAAAAATGCTTATAAAACATAAACCAAACGTTGGAGGTGGTCATTTCTTCATGCACAGTGATAAACTCGGCACTCTAAAGCACCCGAGAGCGTTTTTTTCGATGCCAACCTAACCAGAGTGACGGGAGCGGCACAATTCAGAAAAAGTGCTCAGCTCAACGAGAAAATGCGATTTAAGCAATAAAATTAAAAATGCTTATAAAACATAAACCAAACGTTGTAAATGGTCATTTCTTATTACGCAGTAATAAACTCGGCACTCTAAAGCACCCGAGAGCGTTTTTTTCGATGCCAACCTAACCAGAGTGACGGGAGCGGCACAATTCAGAAAAAGCGCTCAGCTCGCCGAGAAAATGCGATTTAAGCAATAAAATTAAAAATGCTTATAAAACATAAACCAAACGTTGGAGGTGGTCTTTTCTTCATGTGCAGTGATAAACTCGGCACTCTAAAGCACCCGAGAGCGTTTTTTTCCATGCCAACCTAACCAGAGTGACGGGAGCGGCACAATTCAGAAAAAGTGCTCAGCTCGCCGAGAAAATGCGATTTAAGCAATAAAATTAAAAATGCTTATAAAACATAAACCAAACGTTGGAGGTGGTCATTTCTTCATGCGCAGTGATAAACTCGGCACTCTAAAGCACCCGAGAGCGTTTTTTTCCATGCCAACCTAACCAGAGTGACGGGAGCGGCACAATTCAGAAAAAGTGCTCAGCTCGCCGAGAAAATGCGATTTAAGCAATAAAATTAAAAATGCTTATAAAACATAAACCAAACGTTGGAGGTGGTCATTTCTTCATGCGCAGTGATAAACTCGGCACTCTAAAGCACCCGAGAGCGTTTTATTCGATGCCAACCTAACCAGAGTGACGGGAGCGGCACAATTCAGAAAAAGTGCTCAGCTCGCCGAGAAAATGCGATTTAAGCAATAAAATTAAAAATGCTTATAAAACATAAACCAAACGTTGGAGGTGGTCATTTCTTCATGCACAGTGATAAACTCGGCACTCTAAAGCACCCGAGAGCGTTTTTTTCGATGCCAACCTAACCAGAGTGACGGGAGCGGCACAATTCAGAAAAAGTGCTCAGCTCGCCGAGAAAATGCGATTTAAGCAATAAAATTAAAAATGCTTATAAAACATAAACCAAACGTTGTAGATGGTCATTTCTTATTACGCAGTAATAAACTCGGCACTCTAAAGCACCCGAGAGCGTTTTTTTCGATGCCAACCTAACCAGAGTGACGGGAGCGGCACAATTCAGAAAAAGCGCTCAGCTCGCCGAGAAAATGCGATTTAAGCAATAAAATTAAAAATGCTTATAAAACATAAACCAAACGTTGGAGGTGGTCATTTCTTCATGCACAGTGATAAACTCGGCACTCTAAAGCACCCGAGAGCGTTTTTTTCGATGCCAACCTAACCAGAGTGACGGGAGCGGCACAATTCAGAAAAAGTGCTCAGCTCAACGAGAAAATGCGATTTAAGCAATAAAATTAAAAATGCTTATAAAACATAAACCAAACGTTGTAAATGGTCATTTCTTATTACGCAGTAATAAACTCGGCACTCTAAAGCACCCGAGAGCGTTTTTTTCGATGCCAACCTAACCAGAGTGACGGGAGCGGCACAATTCAGAAAAAGCGCTCAGCTCGCCGAGAAAATGCGATTTAAGCAATAAAATTAAAAATGCTTATAAAACATAAACCAAACGTTGGAGGTGGTCTTTTCTTCATGTGCAGTGATAAACTCGGCACTCTAAAGCACCCGAGAGCGTTTTTTTCCATGCCAACCTAACCAGAGTGACGGGAGCGGCACAATTCAGAAAAAGTGCTCAGCTCGCCGAGAAAATGCGATTTAAGCAATAAAATTAAAAATGCTTATAAAACATAAACCAAACGTTGGAGGTGGTCATTTCTTCATGCGCAGTGATAAACTCGGCACTCTAAAGCACCCGAGAGCGTTTTTTTCCATGCCAACCTAACCAGAGTGACGGGAGCGGCACAATTCAGAAAAAGTGCTCAGCTCGCCGAGAAAATGCGATTTAAGCAATAAAATTAAAAATGATTATAAAACATAAACCAAACGTTGGAGGTGGTCATTTCTTCATGCGCAGTGATAAACTCGGCACTCTAAAGCACCCGAGAGCGTTTTATTCGATGCCAACCTAACCAGAGTGACGGGAGCGGCACAATTCAGAAAAAGTGCTCAGCTCGCCGAGAAAATGCGATTTAAGCAATAAAATTAAAAATGCTTATAAAACATAAACCAAACGTTGGAGGTGGTCATTTCTTCATGCACAGTGATAAACTCGGCACTCTAAAGCACCCGAGAGCGTTTTTTTCGATGCCAACCTAACCAGAGTGACGGGAGCGGCACAATTCAGAAAAAGTGCTCAGCTCGCCGAGAAAATGCGATTTAAGCAATAAAATTAAAAATGCTTATAAAACATAAACCAAACGTTGGAGTTGGTCATTTCTTCATGAGCAGTGATAAACTCGGCACTCTAAAGCACCCGAGAGCGTTTTTTTCGATGCCAACCTAACCAGAGTGACAGAAGCGGCACAATTCAGAAAAAGTGCTCAGCTCGCCGAGAAAATGCGATTTAAGCAATAAAATTAAAAATGCTTATAAAACATAAACCAAACGTTGGAGGTGGTCATTTCTTCATGCGCAGTGATAAACTCGGCACTCTAAAGCACCCAAGAGCGTTTTTTTCGATGCCAACCTAACCAGAGTGACGGGAGCGGCACAATTCAGAAAAAGCGCTCAGCTCGCCGAGAAAATGCGATTTAAGCAATAAAATTAAAAATGCTTATAAAACATAAACCAAACGTTGGAGGTGGTCATTTCTTCATGCACAGTGATAAACTCGGCACTCTAAAGCACCCGAGAGCGTTTTTTTCGATGCCAACCTAACCAGAGTGACGGGAGCGGCACAATTCAGAAAAAGTGCTCAGCTCGCCGAGAAAATGCGATTTAAGCAATAAAATTAAAAATGCTTATAAAACATAAACCAAACGTTGTAGATGGTCATTTCTTATTACGCAGTAATAAACTCGGCACTCTAAAGCACCCGAGAGCGTTTTTTTCGATGCCAACCTAACCAGAGTGACGGGAGCGGCACAATTCAGAAAAAGCGCTCAGCTCGCCGAGAAAATGCGATTTAAGCAATAAAATTAAAAATGCTTATAAAACATAAACCAAACGTTGGAGGTGGTCATTTCTTCATGCACAGTGATAAACTCGGCACTCTAAAGCACCCGAGAGCGTTTTTTTCGATGCCAACCTAACCAGAGTGACGGGAGCGGCACAATTCAGAAAAAGTGCTCAGCTCGCCGAGAAAATGCGATTTAAGCAATAAAATTAAAAATGCTTATAAAACATAAACCAAACGTTGTAAATGGTCATTTCTTATTACGCAGTAATAAACTCGGCACTCTAAAGCACCCGAGAGCGTTTTTTTCGATGCCAACCTAACCAGAGTGACGGGAGCGGCACAATTCAGAAAAAGTGCTCAGCTCGCCGAGAAAATGCGATTTAAGCAATAAAATTAAAAATGCTTATAAAACATAAACCAAACGTTGGAGGTGGTCTTTTCTTCATGTGCAGTGATAAACTCGGCACTCTAAAGCACCCGAGAGCGTTTTTTTCCATGCCAACCTAAACAGAGTGACGGGAGCGGCACAATTCAGAAAAAGTGCTCAGCTCGCCGAGAAAATGCGATTTAAGCAATAAAATTAAAAATGCTTATAAAACATAAACCAAACGTTGTAGATGGTCATTTCTTATTACGCAGTAATAAACTCGGCACTCTAAAGCACCCGAGAGCGTTTTTTTCCATGCCAACCTAACCAGAGTGACGGGAGCGGCACAATTCAGAAAAAGTGCTCAGCTCGCCGAGAAAATGCGATTTAAGCAATAAAATTAAAAATGCTTATAAAACATAAACCAAACGTTGGAGGTGGTCATTTCTTCATGCGCAGTGATAAACTCGGCACTCTAAAGCACCCGAGAGCGTTTTTTTCGATGCCAACCTAACCAGAGTGACGGGAGCGGCACAATTCAGAAAAAGTGCTCAGCTCGCCGAGTAAATGCGATTTAAGCAATAAAATTAAAAATGCTTATAAAACATAAACCAAACGTTGGAGGTGGTCATTTCTTCATGCGCAGTGATAAACTCGGCACTCTAAAGCACCCGAGAGCGTTTTTTTCGATGCCAACCTAACCAGAGTGACGGGAGCGGCACAATTCAGAAAAAGCGCTCAGCTCGCCGAGAAAATGCGATTTAAGCAATAAAATTAAAAATGCTTATAAAACATAAACCAAACGTTGGAGGTGGTCATTTCTTCATGCGCAGTGATAAACTCGGCACTCTAAAGCACCCGAGAGCGTTTTTTTCCATGCCAACCTAACCAGAGTGACGGGAGCGGCACAATTCAGAAAAAGCGCTCAGCTCGCCGAGAAAATGCGATTTAAGCAATAAAATTAAAAATGCTTATAAAACATAAACCAAACGTTGGAGGTGGTCATTTCTTCATGCACAGTGATAAACTCGGCACTCTAAAGCACCCGACAGCGTTTTTTTCGATGCCAACCTAACCAGAGTGACGGGAGCGGCACAATTCAGAAAAAGTGCTCAGCTCGCCGAGAAAATGCGATTTAAGCAATAAAATTAAAAATGCTTATAAAACATAAACCAAACGTTGGAGGTGGTCATTTCTTCATGCGCAGTGATAAACTCGGCACTCTAAAGCACCCGAGAGCGTTTTTTTCGATGCCAACCTAACCAGAGTGACGGGAGCGGCACAATTCAGAAAAAGTGCTCAGCTCGCCGAGAAAATGCGATTTAAGCAATAAAATTAAAAATGCTTATAAAACATAAACCAAACGTTGGAGGTGGTCATTTCTTCATGCGCAGTGATAAACTCGGGACTCTAAAGCACCCGAGAGCGTTTTATTCGATGCCAACCTAACCAGAGTGACGGGAGCGGCACAATTCAGAAAAAGTGCTCAGCTCGCCGAGAAAATGCGATTTAAGCAATAAAATTAAAAATGCTTATAAAACATAAACCAAACGTTGGAGGTGGTCATTTCTTCATGCGCAGTGATAAACTCGGCACTCTAAAGCACCCGAGAGCGTTTTTTTCGATGCCAACCTAACCAGAGTGACGGGAGCGGCACAATTCAGAAAAAGCGCTCAGCTCGCCGAGAAAATGCGATTTAAGCAATAAAATTAAAAATGCTTATAAAACATAAACCAAACGTTGGAGGTGGTCATTTCTTCATGCGCAGTGATAAACTCGGCACTCTAAAGCACCCGAGAGCGTTTTTTTCGATGCCAACCTAACCAGAGTGACGGGAGCGGCACAATTCAGAAAAAGCGCTCAGCTCGCCGAGAAAATGCGATTTAAGCAATAAAATTAAAAATGCTTATAAAACATAAACCAAACGTTGGAGGTGGTCATTTCTTCATGCGCAGTGATAAACTCGGCACTCTAAAGCACCCGAGAGCGTTTTTTTCGATGCCAACCTAACCAGAGTGACGGGAGCGGCACAATTCAGAAAAAGTGCTCAGCTCGCCGAGAAAATGCGATTTAAGCAATAAAATTAAAAATGCTTATAAAACATAAACCAAACGTTGGAGGTGGTCATTTCTTCATGCGCAGTGATAAACTCGGCACTCTAAAGCACCCGAGAGCGTTTTTTTCGATGCCAACCTAACCAGAGTGACGGGAGCGGCACAATTCAGAAAAAGTGCTCAGCTCGCCGAGAAAATGCAATTTAAGCAATAAAATTTAAAATGCTTATAAAACATAAACCAAACGTTGTAGATGGTCATTTCTTATTACGCAGTAATAAACTCGGCACTCTAAAGCACCCGAGAGCGTTTTTTTCGATGCCAACCTAACCAGAGTGACGGGAGCGGCACAATTCAGAAAAAGCGCTCAGCTCGCCGAGAAAATGCGATTTAAGCAATAAAATTAAAAATGCTTATAAAACATAAACCAAACGTTGGAGGTGGTCATTTCTTCATGCACAGTGATAAACTCGGCACTCTAAAGCACCCGAGAGCGTTTTTTTCGATGCCAACCTAACCAGAGTGACGGGAGCGGCACAATTCAGAAAAAGTGCTCAGCTCGCCGAGAAAATGCGATTTAAGCAATAAAATTAAAAATGCTTATAAAACATAAACCAAACGTTGTAAATGGTCATTTCTTATTACGCAGTAATAAACTCGGCACTCTAAAGCACCCGAGAGCGTTTTTTTCGATGCCAACCTAACCAGAGTGACGGGAGCGGCACAATTCAGAAAAAGCGCTCAGCTCGCCGAGAAAATGCGATTTAAGCAATAAAATTAAAAATGCTTATAAAACATAAACCAAACGTTGGAGGTGGTCTTTTCTTCATGTGCAGTGATAAACTCGGCACTCTAAAGCACCCGAGAGCGTTTTTTTCCATGCCAACCTAAACAGAGTGACGGGAGCGGCACAATTCAGAAAAAGTGCTCAGCTCGCCGAGAAAATGCGATTTAAGCAATAAAATTAAAAATGCTTATAAAACATAAACCAAACGTTGTAGATGGTCATTTCTTATTACGCAGTAATAAACTCGGCACTCTAAAGCACCCGAGAGCGTTTTTTTCCATGCCAACCTAACCAGAGTGACGGGAGCGGCACAATTCAGAAAAAGTGCTCAGCTCGCCGAGAAAATGCGATTTAAGCAATAAAATTAAAAATGCTTATAAAACATAAACCAAACGTTGGAGGTGGTCATTTCTTCATGCGCAGTGATAAACTCGGCACTCTAAAGCACCCGAGAGCGTTTTTTTCGATGCCAACCTAACCAGAGTGACGGGAGCGGCACAATTCAGAAAAAGTGCTCAGCTCGCCGAGAAAATGCGATTTAAGCAATAAAATTAAAAATGCTTATAAAACATAAACCAAACGTTGGAGGTGGTCATTTCTTCATGCGCAGTGATAAACTCGGCACTCTAAAGCACCCGAGAGCGTTTTTTTCGATGCCAACCTAACCAGAGTGACGGGAGCGGCACAATTCAGAAAAAGTGCTCAGCTCGCCGAGAAAATGCGATTTAAGCAATAAAATTAAAAATGCTTATAAAACATAAACCAAACGTTGGAGGTGGTCATTTCTTCATGCGCAGTGATAAACTCGGCACTCTAAAGCACCCGAGAGCGTTTTTTTCGATGCCAACCTAACCAGAGTGACGGGAGCGGCACAATTCAGAAAAAGTGCTCAGCTCGCCGAGAAAATGCGATTTAAGCAATAAAATTAAAAATGCTTATAAAACATAAACCAAACGTTGTAAATGGTCATTTCTTATTACGCAGTAATAAACTCGGCACTCTAAAGCACCCGAGAGCGTTTTTTTCGATGCCAACCTAACCAGAGTGACGGGAGCGGCACAATTCAGAAAAAGCGCTCAGCTCGCCGAGAAAATGCGATTTAAGCAATAAAATTAAAAATGCTTATAAAACATAAACCAAACGTTGGAGGTGGTCTTTTCTTCATGTGCAGTGATAAACTCGGCACTCTAAAGCACCCGAGAGCGTTTTTTTCCATGCCAACCTAAACAGAGTGACGGGAGCGGCACAATTCAGAAAAAGTGCTCAGCTCGCCGAGAAAATGCGATTTAAGCAATAAAATTAAAAATGCTTATAAAACATAAACCAAACGTTGTAGATGGTCATTTCTTATTACGCAGTAATAAACTCGGCACTCTAAAGCACCCGAGAGCGTTTTTTTCCATGCCAACCTAACCAGAGTGACGGGAGCGGCACAATTCAGAAAAAGTGCTCAGCTCGCCGAGAAAATGCGATTTAAGCAATAAAATTAAAAATGCTTATAAAACATAAACCAAACGTTGGAGGTGGTCATTTCTTCATGCGCAGTGATAAACTCGGCACTCTAAAGCACCCGAGAGCGTTTTTTTCGATGCCAACCTAACCAGAGTGACGGGAGCGGCACAATTCAGAAAAAGTGCTCAGCTCGCCGAGAAAATGCGATTTAAGCAATAAAATTAAAAATGCTTATAAAACATAAACCAAACGTTGTAGATGGTCATTTCTTATTACGCAGTAATAAACTCGGCACTCTAAAGCACCCGAGAGCGTTTTTTTCCATGCCAACCTAACCAGAGTGACGGGAGCGGCACAATTCAGAAAAAGTGCTCAGCTCGCCGAGAAAATGCGATTTAAGCAATAAAATTAAAAATGCTTATAAAACATAAACCAAACGTTGGAGGTGGTCATTTCTTCATGCGCAGTGATAAACTCGGCACTCTAAAGCACCCGAGAGCGTTTTTTTCCATGCCAACCTAACCAGAGTGACGGGAGCGGCACAATTCAGAAAAAGTGCTCAGCTCGCCGAGAAAATGCGACTTAAGCAATAAAATTAAAAATGCTTATAAAACATAAACCAAACGTTGGAGGTGGTCATTTCTTCATGCGCAGTGATAAACTCGGCACTCTAAAGCACCCGAGAGCGTTTTTTTCAATGCCAACCTAACCAGAGTGACGGGAGCGGCACAATTCAGAAAAAGTGCTCAGCTCGCCGAGAAAATGCGATTTAAGCAATAAAATTAAAAATGCTTATAAAACATAAACCAAACGTTGGAGGTGGTCATTTCTTCATGCGCAGTGATAAACTCGGCACTCTAAAGCACCCGAGAGCGTTTTTTTCGATGCCAACCTAACCAGAGTGACGGGAGCGGCACAATTCAGAAAAAGCGCTCAGCTCGCCGAGAAAATGCGATTTAAGCAATAAAATTAAAAATGCTTATAAAACATAAACCAAACGTTGGAGGTGGTCATTTCTTCATGCACAGTGATAAACTCGGCACTCTAAAGCACCCGAGAGCGTTTTTTTCGATGCCAACCTAACCAGAGTGACGGGAGCGGCACAATTCAGAAAAAGTGCTCAGCTCGCCGAGAAAATGCGATTTAAGCAATAAAATTAAAAATGCTTATAAAACATAAACCAAACGTTGGAGGTGGTCATTTCTTCATGCGCAGTGATAAACTCGGCACTCTAAAGCACCCGAGAGCGTTTTTTTCGATGCCAACCTAACCAGAGTGACGGGAGCGGCACAATTCAGAAAAAGCGCTCAGCTCGCCGAGAAAATGCGATTTAAGCAATAAAATTAAAAATGCTTATAAAACATAAACCAAACGTTGGAGGTGGTCATTTCTTCATGCGCAGTGATAAACTCGGCACTCTAAAGCACCCGAGAGCGTTTTTTTCGATGCCAACCTAACCAGAGTGACGGGAGCGGCACAATTCAGAAAAAGTGCTCAGCTCGCCGAGAAAATGCGATTTAAGCAATAAAATTAAAAATGCTTATAAAACATAAACCAAACGTTGGAGGTGGTCATTTCTTCATGCGCAGTGATAAACTCGGCACTCTAAAGCACCCGAGAGCGTTTTTTTCGATGCCAACCTAACCAGAGTGACGGGGAGCGGCACAATTCAGAAAAAGTGCTCAGCTCGCCGAGAAAATGCGATTCAAGCAATAAAATTAAAAATGCTTATTAAACATAAACCAAACGTTGGAGGTGGTCATTTCTTCATGCGCAGTGAATAACTCGGCACTCTAAAGCACCCGAGAGCGTTTTTTTCGATGCCAACCTAACCAGAGTGACGGGAGCGGCACAATTCAGAAAAAGTGCTCAGCTCGCCGAGAAAATGCGATTTAAGCAATAAAATTAAAAATACTTATAAAACATAAACCAAACGTTGGAGGTGGTCATTTCTTCATGCGCAGTGATAAACTCGGCACTCTAAAGCACCCGAGAGCGTTTTTTTCGATGCCAACCTAACCAGAGTGACGGGAGCGGCACAATTCAGAACAAGTGCTCAGCTCGCCGAGAAAATGCGATTTAAGCAATACAATTAAAAATGCTTATAAAACATAAACCAAACGTTGGAGGTGGTCATTTCTTCATGCGCAGTGAATAACTCGGCACTCTAAAGCACCCGAGAGCGTTTTTTTCGATGCCAACCTAACCAGAGTGACGGGAGCGGCACAATTCAGAAAAAGTGCTCAGCTCGCCGAGAAAATGCGATTTAAGCAATAAAATTAAAAATGCTTATAAAACATAAACCAAACGTTGGAGGTGGTCATTTCTTAATGCGCAGTAATAAATTCGGCACTCTAAAGCACCCGAGAGCGTTTTTTTCGATGCCAACCTAACCAGAGTGACGGGAGCGGCACAATTCAGAAAAAGTGCTCAGCTCGCCGAGAAAATGCGATTTAAGCAATAAAATTAAAAATGCTTATAAAACATAAACCAAACGTTGGAGGTGGTCATTTCTTAATGCGCAGTAATAAACTCGGCACTCTAGAGCACCCGAGAGCGTTTTTTTCGATGCCAACCTAACCAGAGTGACGGGAGCGGCACAATTCAGAAAAAGTGCTCAGCTCGCCGAGAAAATGCGATTTAAGCAATAAAATTAAAAATGCTTATAAAACATAAACCAAACGTTGGAGGTGGTCATTTCTTAATGCGCAGTAATAAACTCGGCACTCTAAAGCACCCGAGAGCGTTTTTTTCGATGCCAACCTAACCAGAGTGACGGGAGCGGCACAATTCAGAAAAAGCGCTCAGCTCGCCGAGAAAATGCGATTTAAGCAATAAAATTAAAAATGCTTATAAAACATAAACCAAACGTTGGAGGTGGTCATTTCCTAATGCGCAGTAATAAACTCGGCACTCTAAAGCACCCGAGAGCGTTTTTTTCGATGCCAACCTAACCAGAGTGACGGGAGCGGCACAATTCAGAAAAAGTGCTCAGCTCGCCGAGAAAATGCGATTTAAGCAATAAAATTAAAAATGCTTATTAAACATAAACCAAACGTTGGAGGTGGTCATTTCTTCATGCGCAGTGAATAACTCGGCACTCTAAAGCACCCGAGAGCGTTTTTTTCGATGCCAACCTAACCAGAGTGACGGGAGCGGCACAATTCAGAAAAAGCGCTCAGCTCGCCGAGAAAATGCGATTTAAGCAATAAAATTAAAAATGCTTATAAAACATAAACCAAACGTTGGAGGTGGTCATTTCTTCATGCGCAGTGAATAACTCGGCACTCTAAAGCACCCGAGAGCGTTTTTTTCGATGCCAAGTGACGGGAGCGGCACAATTCAGAAAAAGTGCTCAGCTCGCCGAGAAAATGCGATTTAAGCAATAAAATTAAAAATGCTTATAAAACATAAACCAAACGTTGGAGGTGGTCATTTCTTAATGCGCAGTAATAAACTCGGCACTCTAAAGCACCCGAGAGCGTTTTTTTCGATGCCAACCTAACCAGAGTGACGCGAGCGGCACAATTCAGAAAAAGTGCTCAGCTCGCCGAGAAAATGCGATTTAAGCAATAAAATTAAAAATGCTTATAAAACATAAACCAAACGTTGGAGGTGGTCATTTCTTAATGCGCAGTAATAAACTCGGCACTAAAGCACCCGAGAGCGTTTTTTTCGATGCCAACCTAACCAGAGTGACGGGAGCGGCACAATTCAGAAAAAGCGCTCAGCTCGCCGAGAAAATGCGATTTAAGCAATAAAATTAAAAATGCTTATAAAACATAAACCAAACGTTGGAGGTGGTCATTTCTTCATGCGCAGTGATAAACTCGGCACTCTAAAGCACCCGAGAGCGTTTTTTTCGATGCCAACCTAACCAGAGTGACGGGAGCGGCACAATTCAGAAAAAGTGCTCAGCTCGCCGAGAAAATGCGATTTAAGCAATAAAATTAAAAATGCTTATAAAACATAAACCAAACGTTGGAGGTGGTCATTTCTTCATGCGCAGTGATAAACTCGGCACTCTAAAGCACCCGAGAGCGTTTTTTTCGATGCCAACCTAACCAGAGTGACGGGAGCGGCACAATTCAGAAAAAGTGCTCAGCTCGCCGAGAAAATGCGATTCAAGCAATAAAATAAAAAATGCTTATTAAACATAAACCAAACGTTGGAGGTGGTCATTTCTTCATGCGCAGTGAATAACTCGGCACTCTAAAGCACCCGAGAGCGTTTTTTTCGATGCCAACCTAACCAGAGTGACGGGAGCGGCACAATTCAGAAAAAGTGCTCAGCTCGCCGAGAAAATGCGATTTAAGCAATAAAATTAAAAATGCTTATAAAACATAAATCAAACGTTGGAGGTGGTCATTTCTTAATGCGCAGTAATAAACTCGGCACTCTAAAGCACCCGAGAGCGTTTTTTTCGATGCCAACCTAACCAGAGTGACGGGAGCGGCACAATTCAGAAAAAGTGCTCAGCTCGCCGAGAAAATGCGATTTAAGCAATAAAATTAAAAATGCTTATAAAACATAAACCAAACGTTGGAGGTGGTCATTTCTTAATGCGCAGTAATAAACTCGGCACTCTAAAGCACCCGAGAGCGTTTTTTTCGATGCCAACCTAACCAGAGTGACGGGAGCGGCACAATTCAGAAAAAGTGCTCAGCTCGCCGAGAAAATGCGATTTAAGCAATAAAATTAAAAATGCTTATAAAACATAAACCAAACGTTGGAGGTGGTCATTTCTTAATGCGCAGTAATAAACTCGGCACTCTAGAGCACCCGAGAGCGTTTTTTTCGATGCCAACCTAACCAGAGTGACGGGAGCGGCACAATTCAGAAAAAGTGCTCAGCTCGCCGAGAAAATGCGATTTAAGCAATAAAATTAAAAATGCTTATAAAACATAAACCAAACGTTGGAAGTGGTCATTTCTTCATGCGCAGTGATAAACTCGGCACTCTAAAGCACCCGAGAGCGTTTTTTTCGATGCCAACCTAACCAGAGTTACGGGAGCGGCACAATTCAGAAAAAGCGCTCAGCTCGCCGAGAAAATGCGATTTAAGCAATAAAATTAAAAATGCTTATAAAACATAAACCAAACGTTGGAGGTGGTCATTTCTTCATGCGCAGTGATAAACTCGGCACTCTAAAGCACCCGAGAGCGTTTTTTTCGATGCCAACCTAACCAGAGTGACGGGAGCGGCACAATTCAGAAAAAGCGCTCAGCTCGCCGAGAAAATGCGATTTAAGCAATAAAATTAAAAATGCTTATAAAACATAAACCAAACGTTGGAGGTGGTCATTTCTTAATGCGCAGTAATAAACTCGGCACTCTATAGCACCCGAGAGCGTTTTTTTCGATGCCAACCTAACCAGAGTGACGGGAGCGGCACAATTCAGAAAAAGTGCTCAGCTCGCCGAGAAAATGCGATTTAAGCAATAAAATTAAAAATGCTTATAAAACATAAACCAAACGTTGGAGGTGGTCATTTCTCAATGCGCAGTAATAAACTCGGCACTCTAAAGCACCCGAGAGCGTTTTTTTCGATGCCAACCTAACCAGAGTGACGGGAGCGGCACAATTCAGAAAAAGTGCTCAGCTCGCCGAGAAAATGCGATTTAAGCAATAAAATTAAAAATGCTTATAAAACATAAACCAAACGTTGGAGGTGGTCATTTCTTAATGCGCAGTGAATAACTCGGCACTCTAAAGCACCCGAGAGCGTTTTTTTCGATGCCAACCTAACCAGAGTGACGGGAGCGGCACAATTCAGAAAAAGCGCTCAGCTCGCCGAGAAAATGCGATTTAAGCAATAAAATTAAAAATGCTTATTAAACATAAACCAAACATTGGAGGTGGTCATTTCTTCATGCGCAGTGAATAACTCGGCACTCTAAAGCACCCGAGAGCGTTTTTTTCGATGCCAACCTAACCAGAGTGACGGGAGCGGCACAATTCAGAAAAAGCGCTCAGCTCGCCGAGAAAATGCGATTTAAGCAATAAAATTAAAAATGCTTATAAAACATAAACCAAACGTTGGAGGTGGTCATTTCTTCATGCGCAGTGATAAACTCGGCACTCTAAAGCACCCGAGAGCGTTTTTTTCGATGCCAACCTAACCAGAGTGACGGGAGCGGCACAATTCAGAAAAAGTGCTCAGCTCGCCGAGAAAATGCGATTTAAGCAATAAAATTAAAAATGCTTATAAAACATAAACCAAACGTTGGAGGTGGTCATTTCTTCATGCGCAGTGAATAACTCGGCACTCTAAAGCACCCGAGAGCGTTTTTTTCGATGCCAACCTAACCAGAGTGACGGGAGCGGCACAATTCAGAAAAAGTGCTCAGCTCGCCGAGAAAATGCGATTTAAGCAATAAAATTAAAAATGCTTATAAAACATAAACCAAACGTTGGAGGTGGTCATTTCTTAATGCGCAGTAATAAACTCGGCACTCTAAAGCACCCGAGAGCGTTTTTTTCGATGCCAACCTAACCAGAGTGACGGGAGCGGCACAATTCAGAAAAAGTGCTCAGCTCGCCGAGAAAATGCGATTTAAGCAATAAAATTAAAAATGCTTATAAAACATAAACCAAACGTTGGAGGTGGTCATTTCTTAATGCGCAGTAATAAACTCGGCACTCTAGAGCACCCGAGAGCGTTTTTTTCGATGCCAACCTAACCAGAGTGACGGGAGCGGCACAATTCAGAAAAAGCGCTCAGCTCGCCGAGAAAATGCGATTTAAGCAATAAAATTAAAAATGCTTATAAAACATAAACCAAACGTTGGAGGTGGTCATTTCTTCATGCGCAGTGATAAACTCGGCACTCTAAAGCACCCGAGAGCGTTTTTTTCGATGCCAACCTAACCAGAGTGACGGGAGCGGCACAATTCAGAAAAAGCGCTCAGCTCGCCGAGAAAATGCGATTTAAGCAATAAAATTAAAAATGCTTATAAAACATAAACCAAACGTTGGAGGTGGTCATTTCTTAATGCGCAGTAATAAACTCGGCACTCTATAGCACCCGAGAGCGTTTTTTTCGATGCCAACCTAACCAGAGTGACGGGAGCGGCACAATTCAGAAAAAGTGCTCAGCTCGCCGAGAAAATGCGATTTAAGCAATAAAATTAAAAATGCTTATAAAACATAAACCAAACGTTGGAGGTGGTCATTTCTCAATGCGCAGTAATAAACTCGGCACTCTAAAGCACCCGAGAGCGTTTTTTTCGATGCCAACCTAACCAGAGTGACGGGAGCGGCACAATTCAGAAAAAGTGCTCAGCTCGCCGAGAAAATGCGATTTAAGCAATAAAATTAAAAATGCTTATAAAACATAAACCAAACGTTGGAGGTGGTCATTTCTTAATGCGCAGTGAATAACTCGGCACTCTAAAGCACCCGAGAGCGTTTTTTTCGATGCCAACCTAACCAGAGTGACGGGAGCGGCACAATTCAGAAAAAGCGCTCAGCTCGCCGAGAAAATGCGATTTAAGCAATAAAATTAAAAATGCTTATTAAACATAAACCAAACATTGGAGGTGGTCATTTCTTCATGCGCAGTGAATAACTCGGCACTCTAAAGCACCCGAGAGCGTTTTTTTCGATGCCAACCTAACCAGAGTGACGGGAGCGGCACAATTCAGAAAAAGCGCTCAGCTCGCCGAGAAAATGCGATTTAAGCAATAAAATTAAAAATGCTTATAAAACATAAACCAAACGTTGGAGGTGGTCATTTCTTCATGCGCAGTGATAAACTCGGCACTCTAAAGCACCCGAGAGCGTTTTTTTCGATGCCAACCTAACCAGAGTGACGGGAGCGGCACAATTCAGAAAAAGTGCTCAGCTCGCCGAGAAAATGCGATTTAAGCAATAAAATTAAAAATGCTTATAAAACATAAACCAAACGTTGGAGGTGGTCATTTCTTCATGCGCAGTGAATAACTCGGCACTCTAAAGCACCCGAGAGCGTTTTTTTCGATGCCAACCTAACCAGAGTGACGGGAGCGGCACAATTCAGAAAAAGTGCTCAGCTCGCCGAGAAAATGCGATTTAAGCAATAAAATTAAAAATGCTTATAAAACATAAACCAAACGTTGGAGGTGGTCATTTCTTAATGCGCAGTAATAAACTCGGCACTCTAAAGCACCCGAGAGCGTTTTTTTCGATGCCAACCTAACCAGAGTGACGGGAGCGGCACAATTCAGAAAAAGTGCTCAGCTCGCCGAGAAAATGCGATTTAAGCAATAAAATTAAAAATGCTTATAAAACATAAACCAAACGTTGGAGGTGGTCATTTCTTAATGCGCAGTAATAAACTCGGCACTCTAGAGCACCCGAGAGCGTTTTTTTCGATGCCAACCTAACCAGAGTGACGGGAGCGGCACAATTCAGAAAAAGTGCTCAGCTCGCCGAGAAAATGCGATTTAAGCAATAAAATTAAAAATGCTTATAAAACATAAACCAAACGTTGGAAGTGGTCATTTCTTCATGCGCAGTGATAAACCCGGCACTCTAAAGCACCCGAGAGCGTTTTTTTCGATGCCAACCTAACCAGAGTGACGGGAGCGGCACAATTCAGAAAAAGCGCTCAGCTCGCCGAGAAAATGCGATTTAAGCAATAAAATTAAAAATGCTTATAAAACATAAACCAAACGTTGGAGGTGGTCATTTCTTCATGCGCAGTGATAAACTCGGCACTCTAAAGCACCCGAGAGCGTTTTTTTCGATGCCAACCTAACCAGAGTGACGGGAGCGGCACAATTCAGAAAAAGCGCTCAGCTCGCCGAGAAAATGCGATTTAAGCAATAAAATTAAAAATGCTTATAAAACATAAACCAAACGTTGGAGGTGGTCATTTCTTCATGCGCAGTGAATAACTCGGCACTCTAAAGCACCCGAGAGCGTTTTTTTCGATGCCAAGTGACGGGAGCGGCACAATTCAGAAAAAGTGCTCAGCTCGCCGAGAAAATGCGATTTAAGCTATAAAATTAAAAATGCTTATAAAACATAAACCAAACGTTGGAGGTGGTCATTTCTTAATGCGCAGTAATAAACTCGGCACTCTAAAGCACCCGAGAGCGTTTTTTTCGATGCCAACCTAACCAGAGTGACGGGAGCGGCACAATTCAGAAAAAGTGCTCAGCTCGCCGAGAAAATGCGATTTAAGCAATAAAATTAAAAATGCTTATAAAACATAAACCAAACGTTGGAGGTGGTCATTTCTTAATGCGCAGTAATAAACTCGGCACTCTAAAGCACCCGAGAGCGTTTTTTTCGATGCCAACCTAACCAGAGTGACGGGAGCGGCACAATTCAGAAAAAGTGCTCAGCTCGCCGAGAAAATGCGATTTAAGCAATAAAATTAAAAATGCTTATTAAACATAAACCAAACGTTGGAGGTGGTCATTTCTTCATGCGCAGTGAATAACTCGGCACTCTAAAGCACCCGAGAGCGTTTTTTTCGATGCCAACCTAACCAGAGTGACGGGAGCGGCACAATTCAGAAAAAGCGCTCAGCTCGCCGAGAAAATGCGAATTAAGCAATAAAATTAAAAATGCTTATAAAACATAAACCAAACGTTGGAGGTGGTCATTTCTTAATGCGCAGTAATAAACTCGGCACTCTAAAGCACCCGAGAGCGTTTTTTTCGATGCCAACCTAACCAGAGTGACGGGAGCGGCACAATTCAGAAAAAGTGCTCAGCTCGCCGAGAAAATGCGATTTAAGCAATAAAATTAAAAATGCTTATAAAACATAAACCAAACGTTGGAGGTGGTCATTTCTTAATGCGCAGTAATAAACTCGGCACTCTAAAGCACCCGAGAGCGTTTTTTTCGATGCCAACCTAACCAGAGTGACGGGAGCGGCACAATTCAGAAAAAGTGCTCAGCTCGCCGAGAAAATGCGATTTAAGCAATAAAATTAAAAATGCTTATTAAACATAAACCAAACGTTGGAGGTGGTCATTTCTTCATGCGCAGTGAATAACTCGGCACTCTAAAGCACCCGATAGCGTTTTTTTCGATGCCAACCTAACCAGAGTGACGGGAGCGGCACAATTCAGAAAAAGTGCTCAGCTCGCCGAGAAAATGCGATTTAAGCAATAAAATTAAAAATGCTTATAAAACATAAACCAAACGTTGGAGGTGGTCATTTCTTAATGCGCAGTAATAAACTCGGCACTCTAAAGCACCCGAGAGCGTTTTTTTCGATGCCAACCTAACCAGAGTGACGGGAGCGGCACAATTCAGAAAAAGTGCTCAGCTCGCCGAGAAAATGCGATTTAAGCAATAAAATTAAAAATGCTTATAAAACATAAACCAAACGTTGGAGGTGGTCATTTCTTAATGCGCAGTAATAAACTCGGCACTCTAAAGCACCCGAGAGCGTTTTTTTCGATGCCAACCTAACCAGAGTGACGGGAGCGGCACAATTCAGAAAAAGTGCTCAGCTCGCCGAGAAAATGCGATTTAAGCAATAAAATTAAAAATGCTTATAAAACATAAACCAAACGTTGGAGGTGGTCATTTCTTAATGCGCAGTAATAAACTCGGCACTCTAAAGCACCCGAGAGCGTTTTTTTCGATGCCAACCTAACCAGAGTGACGGGAGCGGCACAATTCAGAAAAAGTGCTCAGCTCGCCGAGAAAATGCGATTTAAGAAATAAAATTAAAAATGCTTATAAAACATAAACCAAACGTTGGAGGTGGTCATTTCTTAATGCGCAGTAATAAACTCGGCACTCTAAAGCACCCGAGAGCGTTTTTTTCGATGCCAACCTAACCAGAGTGACGGGAGCGGCACAATTCAGAAAAAGTGCTCAGCTCGCCGAGAAAATGCGATTTAAGCAATAAAATTAAAAATGCTTATTAAACATAAACCAAACGTTGGGGGTGGTCATTTCTTCATGCGCAGTGAATAACTCGGCACTCTAAAGCACCCGAGAGCGTTTTTTTCGATGCCAACCTAACCAGAGTGACGGGAGCGGCACAATTCAGAAAAAGCGCTCAGCTCGCCGAGAAAATGCGATTTAAGCAATAAAATTAAAAATGCTTATTAAACATAAACCAAACGTTGGAGGTGGTCATTTCTTCATGCGCAGTGAATAACTCGGCACTCTAAAGCACCCGAGAGCGTTTTTTTCGATGCCAAGTGACGGGAGCGGCACAATTCAGAAAAAGTGCTCAGCTCGCCGAGAAAATGCGATTTAAGCAATAAAATTAAAAATGCTTATAAAACATAAACCAAACGTTGGAGGTGGTCATTTCTTAATGCGCAGTAATAAACTCGGCACTCTAAAGCACCCGAGAGCGTTTTTTTCGATGCCAACCTAACCAGAGTGACGCGAGCGGCACAATTCAGAAAAAGTGCTCAGCTCGCCGAGAAAATGCGATTTAAGCAATAAAATTAAAAATGCTTATAAAACATAAACCAAACGTTGGAGGTGGTCATTTCTTAATGCGCAGTAATAAACTCGGCACTCTAAAGCACCCGAGAGCGTTTTTTTCGATGCCAACCTAACCAGAGTGACGGGAGCGGCACAATTCAGAAAAAGCGCTCAGCTCGCCGAGAAAATGCGATTTAAGCAATAAAATTAAAAATGCTTATAAAACATAAACCAAACGTTGGAGGTGGTCATTTCTTCATGCGCAGTGATAAACTCGGCACTCTAAAGCACCCGAGAGCGTTTTTTTCGATGCCAACCTAACCAGAGTGACGGGAGCGGCACAATTCAGAAAAAGTGCTCAGCTCGCCGAGAAAATGCGATTTAAGCAATAAAATTAAAAATGCTTATAAAACATAAACCAAACGTTGGAGGTGGTCATTTCTTCATGCGCAGTGATAAACTCGGCACTCTAAAGCACCCGAGAGCGTTTTTTTCGATGCCAACCTAACCAGAGTGACGGGAGCGGCACAATTCAGAAAAAGTGCTCAGCTCGCCGAGAAAATGCGATTCAAGCAATAAAATAAAAAATGCTTATTAAACATAAACCAAACGTTGGAGGTGGTCATTTCTTCATGCGCAGTGAATAACTCGGCACTCTAAAGCACCCGAGAGCGTTTTTTTCGATGCCAACCTAACCAGAGTGACGGGAGCGGCACAATTCAGAAAAAGTGCTCAGCTCGCCGAGAAAATGCGATTTAAGCAATAAAATTAAAAATGCTTATAAAACATAAATCAAACGTTGGAGGTGGTCATTTCTTAATGCGCAGTAATAAACTCGGCACTCTAAAGCACCCGAGAGCGTTTTTTTCGATGCCAACCTAACCAGAGTGACGGGAGCGGCACAATTCAGAAAAAGTGCTCAGCTCGCCGAGAAAATGCGATTTAAGCAATAAAATTAAAAATGCTTATAAAACATAAACCAAACGTTGGAGGTGGTCATTTCTTAATGCGCAGTAATAAACTCGGCACTCTAAAGCACCCGAGAGCGTTTTTTTCGATGCCAACCTAACCAGAGTGACGGGAGCGGCACAATTCAGAAAAAGTGCTCAGCTCGCCGAGAAAATGCGATTTAAGCAATAAAATTAAAAATGCTTATAAAACATAAACCAAACGTTGGAGGTGGTCATTTCTTAATGCGCAGTAATAAACTCGGCACTCTAGAGCACCCGAGAGCGTTTTTTTCGATGCCAACCTAACCAGAGTGACGGGAGCGGCACAATTCAGAAAAAGTGCTCAGCTCGCCGAGAAAATGCGATTTAAGCAATAAAATTAAAAATGCTTATAAAACATAAACCAAACGTTGGAAGTGGTCATTTCTTCATGCGCAGTGATAAACTCGGCACTCTAAAGCACCCGAGAGCGTTTTTTTCGATGCCAACCTAACCAGAGTTACGGGAGCGGCACAATTCAGAAAAAGCGCTCAGCTCGCCGAGAAAATGCGATTTAAGCAATAAAATTAAAAATGCTTATAAAACATAAACCAAACGTTGGAGGTGGTCTTTTCTTCATGTGATAAACTCGGCACTCTAAAGCACCCGAGAGCGTTTTTTTCGATGCCAACCTAACCAGAGTGACGGGAGCGGCACAATTCAGAAAAAGCGCTCAGCTCGCCGAGAAAATGCGATTTAAGCAATAAAATTAAAAATGCTTATAAAACATAAACCAAACGTTGGAGGTGGTCATTTCTTAATGCGCAGTAATAAACTCGGCACTCTATAGCACCCGAGAGCGTTTTTTTCGATGCCAACCTAACCAGAGTGACGGGAGCGGCACAATTCAGAAAAAGTGCTCAGCTCGCCGAGAAAATGCGATTTAAGCAATAAAATTAAAAATGCTTATAAAACATAAACCAAACGTTGGAGGTGGTCATTTCTCAATGCGCAGTAATAAACTCGGCACTCTAAAGCACCCGAGAGCGTTTTTTTCGATGCCAACCTAACCAGAGTGACGGGAGCGGCACAATTCAGAAAAAGTGCTCAGCTCGCCGAGAAAATGCGATTTAAGCAATAAAATTAAAAATGCTTATAAAACATAAACCAAACGTTGGAGGTGGTCATTTCTTAATGCGCAGTGAATAACTCGGCACTCTAAAGCACCCGAGAGCGTTTTTTTCGATGCCAACCTAACCAGAGTGACGGGAGCGGCACAATTCAGAAAAAGCGCTCAGCTCGCCGAGAAAATGCGATTTAAGCAATAAAATTAAAAATGCTTATTAAACATAAACCAAACATTGGAGGTGGTCATTTCTTCATGCGCAGTGAATAACTCGGCACTCTAAAGCACCCGAGAGCGTTTTTTTCGATGCCAACCTAACCAGAGTGACGGGAGCGGCACAATTCAGAAAAAGCGCTCAGCTCGCCGAGAAAATGCGATTTAAGCAATAAAATTAAAAATGCTTATAAAACATAAACCAAACGTTGGAGGTGGTCATTTCTTCATGCGCAGTGATAAACTCGGCACTCTAAAGCACCCGAGAGCGTTTTTTTCGATGCCAACCTAACCAGAGTGACGGGAGCGGCACAATTCAGAAAAAGTGCTCAGCTCGCCGAGAAAATGCGATTTAAGCAATAAAATTAAAAATGCTTATAAAACATAAACCAAACGTTGGAGGTGGTCATTTCTTCATGCGCAGTGAATAACTCGGCACTCTAAAGCACCCGAGAGCGTTTTTTTCGATGCCAACCTAACCAGAGTGACGGGAGCGGCACAATTCAGAAAAAGTGCTCAGCTCGCCGAGAAAATGCGATTTAAGCAATAAAATTAAAAATGCTTATAAAACATAAACCAAACGTTGGAGGTGGTCATTTCTTAATGCGCAGTAATAAACTCGGCACTCTAAAGCACCCGAGAGCGTTTTTTTCGATGCCAACCTAACCAGAGTGACGGGAGCGGCACAATTCAGAAAAAGTGCTCAGCTCGCCGAGAAAATGCGATTTAAGCAATAAAATTAAAAATGCTTATAAAACATAAACCAAACGTTGGAGGTGGTCATTTCTTAATGCGCAGTAATAAACTCGGCACTCTAGAGCACCCGAGAGCGTTTTTTTCGATGCCAACCTAACCAGAGTGACGGGAGCGGCACAATTCAGAAAAAGTGCTCAGCTCGCCGAGAAAATGCGATTTAAGCAATAAAATTAAAAATGCTTATAAAACATAAACCAAACGTTGGAAGTGGTCATTTCTTCATGCGCAGTGATAAACCCGGCACTCTAAAGCACCCGAGAGCGTTTTTTTCGATGCCAACCTAACCAGAGTGACGGGAGCGGCACAATTCAGAAAAAGCGCTCAGCTCGCCGAGAAAATGCGATTTAAGCAATAAAATTAAAAATGCTTATAAAACATAAACCAAACGTTGGAGGTGGTCATTTCTTCATGCGCAGTGATAAACTCGGCACTCTAAAGCACCCGAGAGCGTTTTTTTCGATGCCAACCTAACCAGAGTGACGGGAGCGGCACAATTCAGAAAAAGCGCTCAGCTCGCCGAGAAAATGCGATTTAAGCAATAAAATTAAAAATGCTTATAAAACATAAACCAAACGTTGGAGGTGGTCATTTCTTCATGCGCAGTGAATAACTCGGCACTCTAAAGCACCCGAGAGCGTTTTTTTCGATGCCAAGTGACGGGAGCGGCACAATTCAGAAAAAGTGCTCAGCTCGCCGAGAAAATGCGATTTAAGCTATAAAATTAAAAATGCTTATAAAACATAAACCAAACGTTGGAGGTGGTCATTTCTTAATGCGCAGTAATAAACTCGGCACTCTAAAGCACCCGAGAGCGTTTTTTTCGATGCCAACCTAACCAGAGTGACGGGAGCGGCACAATTCAGAAAAAGTGCTCAGCTCGCCGAGAAAATGCGATTTAAGCAATAAAATTAAAAATGCTTATAAAACATAAACCAAACGTTGGAGGTGGTCATTTCTTAATGCGCAGTAATAAACTCGGCACTCTAAAGCACCCGAGAGCGTTTTTTTCGATGCCAACCTAACCAGAGTGACGGGAGCGGCACAATTCAGAAAAAGTGCTCAGCTCGCCGAGAAAATGCGATTTAAGCAATAAAATTAAAAATGCTTATTAAACATAAACCAAACGTTGGAGGTGGTCATTTCTTCATGCGCAGTGAATAACTCGGCACTCTAAAGCACCCGAGAGCGTTTTTTTCGATGCCAACCTAACCAGAGTGACGGGAGCGGCACAATTCAGAAAAAGCGCTCAGCTCGCCGAGAAAATGCGAATTAAGCAATAAAATTAAAAATGCTTATAAAACATAAACCAAACGTTGGAGGTGGTCATTTCTTAATGCGCAGTGAATAACTCGGCACTCTAAAGCACCCGAGAGCGTTTTTTTCGATGCCAACCTAACCAGAGTGACGGGAGCGGCACAATTCAGAAAAAGTGCTCAGCTCGCCGAGAAAATGCGATTTAAGCAATAAAATTAAAAATGCTTATAAAACATAAACCAAACGTTGGAGGTGGTCATTTCTTAATGCGCAGTAATAAACTCGGCACTCTAAAGCACCCGAGAGCGTTTTTTTCGATGCCAACCTAACCAGAGTGACGGGAGCGGCACAATTCAGAAAAAGCGCTCAGCTCGCCGAGAAAATGCGATTTAAGCAATAAAATTAAAAATGCTTATAAAACATAAACCAAACGTTGGAGGTGGTCATTTCCTAATGCGCAGTAATAAACTCGGCACTCTAAAGCACCCGAGAGCGTTTTTTTCGATGCCAACCTAACCAGAGTGACGGGAGCGGCACAATTCAGAAAAAGTGCTCAGCTCGCCGAGAAAATGCGATTTAAGCAATAAAATTAAAAATGCTTATTAAACATAAACCAAACGTTGGAGGTGGTCATTTCTTCATGCGCAGTGAATAACTCGGCACTCTAAAGCACCCGAGAGCGTTTTTTTCGATGCCAACCTAACCAGAGTGACGGGAGCGGCACAATTCAGAAAAAGCGCTCAGCTCGCCGAGAAAATGCGATTTAAGCAATAAAATTAAAAATGCTTATAAAACATAAACCAAACGTTGGAGGTGGTCATTTCTTCATGCGCAGTGAATAACTCGGCACTCTAAAGCACCCGAGAGCGTTTTTTTCGATGCCAAGTGACGGGAGCGGCACAATTCAGAAAAAGTGCTCAGCTCGCCGAGAAAATGCGATTTAAGCAATAAAATTAAAAATGCTTATAAAACATAAACCAAACGTTGGAGGTGGTCATTTCTTAATGCGCAGTAATAAACTCGGCACTCTAAAGCACCCGAGAGCGTTTTTTTCGATGCCAACCTAACCAGAGTGACGCGAGCGGCACAATTCAGAAAAAGTGCTCAGCTCGCCGAGAAAATGCGATTTAAGCAATAAAATTAAAAATGCTTATAAAACATAAACCAAACGTTGGAGGTGGTCATTTCTTAATGCGCAGTAATAAACTCGGCACTCTAAAGCACCCGAGAGCGTTTTTTTCGATGCCAACCTAACCAGAGTGACGGGAGCGGCACAATTCAGAAAAAGCGCTCAGCTCGCCGAGAAAATGCGATTTAAGCAATAAAATTAAAAATGCTTATAAAACATAAACCAAACGTTGGAGGTGGTCATTTCTTCATGCGCAGTGATAAACTCGGCACTCTAAAGCACCCGAGAGCGTTTTTTTCGATGCCAACCTAACCAGAGTGACGGGAGCGGCACAATTCAGAAAAAGTGCTCAGCTCGCCGAGAAAATGCGATTTAAGCAATAAAATTAAAAATGCTTATAAAACATAAACCAAACGTTGGAGGTGGTCATTTCTTCATGCGCAGTGATAAACTCGGCACTCTAAAGCACCCGAGAGCGTTTTTTTCGATGCCAACCTAACCAGAGTGACGGGAGCGGCACAATTCAGAAAAAGTGCTCAGCTCGCCGAGAAAATGCGATTCAAGCAATAAAATAAAAAATGCTTATTAAACATAAACCAAACGTTGGAGGTGGTCATTTCTTCATGCGCAGTGAATAACTCGGCACTCTAAAGCACCCGAGAGCGTTTTTTTCGATGCCAACCTAACCAGAGTGACGGGAGCGGCACAATTCAGAAAAAGTGCTCAGCTCGCCGAGAAAATGCGATTTAAGCAATAAAATTAAAAATGCTTATAAAACATAAATCAAACGTTGGAGGTGGTCATTTCTTAATGCGCAGTAATAAACTCGGCACTCTAAAGCACCCGAGAGCGTTTTTTTCGATGCCAACCTAACCAGAGTGACGGGAGCGGCACAATTCAGAAAAAGTGCTCAGCTCGCCGAGAAAATGCGATTTAAGCAATAAAATTAAAAATGCTTATAAAACATAAACCAAACGTTGGAGGTGGTCATTTCTTAATGCGCAGTAATAAACTCGGCACTCTAAAGCACCCGAGAGCGTTTTTTTCGATGCCAACCTAACCAGAGTGACGGGAGCGGCACAATTCAGAAAAAGTGCTCAGCTCGCCGAGAAAATGCGATTTAAGCAATAAAATTAAAAATGCTTATAAAACATAAACCAAACGTTGGAGGTGGTCATTTCTTAATGCGCAGTAATAAACTCGGCACTCTAGAGCACCCGAGAGCGTTTTTTTCGATGCCAACCTAACCAGAGTGACGGGAGCGGCACAATTCAGAAAAAGTGCTCAGCTCGCCGAGAAAATGCGATTTAAGCAATAAAATTAAAAATGCTTATAAAACATAAACCAAACGTTGGAAGTGGTCATTTCTTCATGCGCAGTGATAAACTCGGCACTCTAAAGCACCCGAGAGCGTTTTTTTCGATGCCAACCTAACCAGAGTAACGGGAGCGGCACAATTCAGAAAAAGCGCTCAGCTCGCCGAGAAAATGCGATTTAAGCAATAAAATTAAAAATGCTTATAAAACATAAACCAAACGTTGGAGGTGGTCATTTCTTCATGCGCAGTGATAAACTCGGCACTCTAAAGCACCCGAGAGCGTTTTTTTCGATGCCAACCTAACCAGAGTGACGGGAGCGGCACAATTCAGAAAAAGCGCTCAGCTCGCCGAGAAAATGCGATTTAAGCAATAAAATTAAAAATGCTTATAAAACATAAACCAAACGTTGGAGGTGGTCATTTCTTAATGCGCAGTAATAAACTCGGCACTCTATAGCACCCGAGAGCGTTTTTTTCGATGCCAACCTAACCAGAGTGACGGGAGCGGCACAATTCAGAAAAAGTGCTCAGCTCGCCGAGAAAATGCGATTTAAGCAATAAAATTAAAAATGCTTATAAAACATAAACCAAACGTTGGAGGTGGTCATTTCTCAATGCGCAGTAATAAACTCGGCACTCTAAAGCACCCGAGAGCGTTTTTTTCGATGCCAACCTAACCAGAGTGACGGGAGCGGCACAATTCAGAAAAAGTGCTCAGCTCGCCGAGAAAATGCGATTTAAGCAATAAAATTAAAAATGCTTATAAAACATAAACCAAACGTTGGAGGTGGTCATTTCTTAATGCGCAGTGAATAACTCGGCACTCTAAAGCACCCGAGAGCGTTTTTTTCGATGCCAACCTAACCAGAGTGACGGGAGCGGCACAATTCAGAAAAAGCGCTCAGCTCGCCGAGAAAATGCGATTTAAGCAATAAAATTAAAAATGCTTATTAAACATAAACCAAACATTGGAGGTGGTCATTTCTTCATGCGCAGTGAATAACTCGGCACTCTAAAGCACCCGAGAGCGTTTTTTTCGATGCCAACCTAACCAGAGTGACGGGAGCGGCACAATTCAGAAAAAGCGCTCAGCTCGCCGAGAAAATGCGATTTAAGCAATAAAATTAAAAATGCTTATAAAACATAAACCAAACGTTGGAGGTGGTCATTTCTTCATGCGCAGTGATAAACTCGGCACTCTAAAGCACCCGAGAGCGTTTTTTTCGATGCCAACCTAACCAGAGTGACGGGAGCGGCACAATTCAGAAAAAGTGCTCAGCTCGCCGAGAAAATGCGATTTAAGCAATAAAATTAAAAATGCTTATAAAACATAAACCAAACGTTGGAGGTGGTCATTTCTTCATGCGCAGTGAATAACTCGGCACTCTAAAGCACCCGAGAGCGTTTTTTTCGATGCCAACCTAACCAGAGTGACGGGAGCGGCACAATTCAGAAAAAGTGCTCAGCTCGCCGAGAAAATGCGATTTAAGCAATAAAATTAAAAATGCTTATAAAACATAAACCAAACGTTGGAGGTGGTCATTTCTTAATGCGCAGTAATAAACTCGGCACTCTAAAGCACCCGAGAGCGTTTTTTTCGATGCCAACCTAACCAGAGTGACGGGAGCGACACAATTCAGAAAAAGTGCTCAGCTCGCCGAGAAAATGCGATTTAAGCAATAAAATTAAAAATGCTTATAAAACATAAACCAAACGTTGGAGGTGGTCATTTCTTAATGCGCAGTAATAAACTCGGCACTCTAGAGCACCCGAGAGCGTTTTTTTCGATGCCAACCTAACCAGAGTGACGGGAGCGGCACAATTCAGAAAAAGTGCTCAGCTCGCCGAGAAAATGCGATTTAAGCAATAAAATTAAAAATGCTTATAAAACATAAACCAAACGTTGGAAGTGGTCATTTCTTCATGCGCAGTGATAAACCCGGCACTCTAAAGCACCCGAGAGCGTTTTTTTCGATGCCAACCTAACCAGAGTGACGGGAGCGGCACAATTCAGAAAAAGCGCTCAGCTCGCCGAGAAAATGCGATTTAAGCAATAAAATTAAAAATGCTTATAAAACATAAACCAAACGTTGGAGGTGGTCATTTCTTCATGCGCAGTGATAAACTCGGCACTCTAAAGCACCCGAGAGCGTTTTTTTCGATGCCAACCTAACCAGAGTGACGGGAGCGGCACAATTCAGAAAAAGCGCTCAGCTCGCCGAGAAAATGCGATTTAAGCAATAAAATTAAAAATGCTTATAAAACATAAACCAAACGTTGGAGGTGGTCATTTCTTCATGCGCAGTGAATAACTCGGCACTCTAAAGCACCCGAGAGCGTTTTTTTCGATGCCAAGTGACGGGAGCGGCACAATTCAGAAAAAGTGCTCAGCTCGCCGAGAAAATGCGATTTAAGCTATAAAATTAAAAATGCTTATAAAACATAAACCAAACGTTGGAGGTGGTCATTTCTTAATGCGCAGTAATAAACTCGGCACTCTAAAGCACCCGAGAGCGTTTTTTTCGATGCCAACCTAACCAGAGTGACGGGAGCGGCACAATTCAGAAAAAGTGCTCAGCTCGCCGAGAAAATGCGATTTAAGCAATAAAATTAAAAATGCTTATAAAACATAAACCAAACGTTGGAGGTGGTCATTTCTTAATGCGCAGTAATAAACTCGGCACTCTAAAGCACCCGAGAGCGTTTTTTTCGATGCCAACCTAACCAGAGTGACGGGAGCGGCACAATTCAGAAAAAGTGCTCAGCTCGCCGAGAAAATGCGATTTAAGCAATAAAATTAAAAATGCTTATTAAACATAAACCAAACGTTGGAGGTGGTCATTTCTTCATGCGCAGTGAATAACTCGGCACTCTAAAGCACCCGAGAGCGTTTTTTTCGATGCCAACCTAACCAGAGTGACGGGAGCGGCACAATTCAGAAAAAGCGCTCAGCTCGCCGAGAAAATGCGAATTAAGCAATAAAATTAAAAATGCTTATAAAACATAAACCAAACGTTGGAGGTGGTCATTTCTTAATGCGCAGTAATAAACTCGGCACTCTAAAGCACCCGAGAGCGTTTTTTTCGATGCCAACCTAACCAGAGTGACGGGAGCGGCACAATTCAGAAAAAGTGCTCAGCTCGCCGAGAAAATGCGATTTAAGCAATAAAATTAAAAATGCTTATAAAACATAAACCAAACGTTGGAGGTGGTCATTTCTTAATGCGCAGTAATAAACTCGGCACTCTAAAGCACCCGAGAGCGTTTTTTTCGATGCCAACCTAACCAGAGTGACGGGAGCGGCACAATTCAGAAAAAGTGCTCAGCTCGCCGAGAAAATGCGATTTAAGCAATAAAATTAAAAATGCTTATTAAACATAAACCAAACGTTGGAGGTGGTCATTTCTTCATGCGCAGTGAATAACTCGGCACTCTAAAGCACCCGATAGCGTTTTTTTCGATGCCAACCTAACCAGAGTGACGGGAGCGGCACAATTCAGAAAAAGTGCTCAGCTCGCCGAGAAAATGCGATTTAAGCAATAAAATTAAAAATGCTTATAAAACATAAACCAAACGTTGGAGGTGGTCATTTCTTAATGCGCAGTAATAAACTCGGCACTCTAAAGCACCCGAGAGCGTTTTTTTCGATGCCAACCTAACCAGAGTGACGGGAGCGGCACAATTCAGAAAAAGTGCTCAGCTCGCCGAGAAAATGCGATTTAAGCAATAAAATTAAAAATGCTTATAAAACATAAACCAAACGTTGGAGGTGGTCATTTCTTAATGCGCAGTAATAAACTCGGCACTCTAAAGCACCCGAGAGCGTTTTTTTCGATGCCAACCTAACCAGAGTGACGGGAGCGGCACAATTCAGAAAAAGTGCTCAGCTCGCCGAGAAAATGCGATTTAAGCAATAAAATTAAAAATGCTTATAAAACATAAACCAAACGTTGGAGGTGGTCATTTCTTAATGCGCAGTAATAAACTCGGCACTCTAAAGCACCCGAGAGCGTTTTTTTCGATGCCAACCTAACCAGAGTGACGGGAGCGGCACAATTCAGAAAAAGTGCTCAGCTCGCCGAGAAAATGCGATTTAAGCAATAAAATTAGAAATGCTTATAAAACATAAACCAAACGTTGGAGGTGGTCATTTCTTAATGCGCAGTAATAAACTCGGCACTCTAAAGCACCCGAGAGCGTTTTTTTCGATGCCAACCTAACCAGAGTGACGGGAGCGGCACAATTCAGAAAAAGTGCTCAGCTCGCCGAGAAAATGCGATTTAAGCAATAAAATTAAAAATGCTTATTAAACATAAACCAAACGTTGGGGGTGGTCATTTCTTCATGCGCAGTGAATAACTCGGCACTCTAAAGCACCCGAGAGCGTTTTTTTCGATGCCAACCTAACCAGAGTGACGGGAGCGGCACAATTCAGAAAAAGCGCTCAGCTCGCCGAGAAAATGCGATTTAAGCAATAAAATTAAAAATGCTTATTAAACATAAACCAAACATTGGAGGTGGTCATTTCTTCATGCGCAGTGAATAACTCGGCACTCTAAAGCACCCGAGAGCGTTTTTTTCGATGCCAACCTAACCAGAGTGACGGGAGCGGCACAATTCAGAAAAAGCGCTCAGCTCGCCGAGAAAATGCGATTTAAGCAATAAAATTAAAAATGCTTATAAAACATAAACCAAACGTTGGAGGTGGTCATTTCTTCATGCGCAGTGATAAACTCGGCACTCTAAAGCACCCGAGAGCGTTTTTTTCGATGCCAACCTAACCAGAGTGACGGGAGCGGCACAATTCAGAAAAAGTGCTCAGCTCGCCGAGAAAATGCGATTTAAGCAATAAAATTAAAAATGCTTATAAAACATAAACCAAACGTTGGAGGTGGTCATTTCTTCATGCGCAGTGAATAACTCGGCACTCTAAAGCACCCGAGAGCGTTTTTTTCGATGCCAACCTAACCAGAGTGACGGGAGCGGCACAATTCAGAAAAAGTGCTCAGCTCGCCGAGAAAATGCGATTTAAGCAATAAAATTAAAAATGCTTATAAAACATAAACCAAACGTTGGAGGTGGTCATTTCTTAATGCGCAGTAATAAACTCGGCACTCTAAAGCACCCGAGAGCGTTTTTTTCGATGCCAACCTAACCAGAGTGACGGGAGCGGCACAATTCAGAAAAAGTGCTCAGCTCGCCGAGAAAATGCGATTTAAGCAATAAAATTAAAAATGCTTATAAAACATAAACCAAACGTTGGAGGTGGTCATTTCTTAATGCGCAGTAATAAACTCGGCACTCTAGAGCACCCGAGAGCGTTTTTTTCGATGCCAACCTAACCAGAGTGACGGGAGCGGCACAATTCAGAAAAAGTGCTCAGCTCGCCGAGAAAATGCGATTTAAGCAATAAAATTAAAAATGCTTATAAATCATAAACCAAACGTTGGAAGTGGTCATTTCTTCATGCGCAGTGATAAACCCGGCACTCTAAAGCACCCGAGAGCGTTTTTTTCGATGCCAACCTAACCAGAGTTACGGGAGCGGCACAATTCAGAAAAAGCGCTCAGCTCGCCGAGAAAATGCGATTTAAGCAATAAAATTAAAAATGCTTATAAAACATAAACCAAACGTTGGAGGTGGTCATTTCTTCATGCGCAGTGATAAACTCGGCACTCTAAAGCACCCGAGAGCGTTTTTTTCGATGCCAACCTAACCAGAGTGACGGGAGCGGCACAATTCAGAAAAAGCGCTCAGCTCGCCGAGAAAATGCGATTTAAGCAATAAAATTAAAAATGCTTATAAAACATAAACCAAACGTTGGAGGTGGTCATTTCTTAATGCGCAGTAATAAACTCGGCACTCTAAAGCACCCGAGAGCGTTTTTTTCGATGCCAACCTAACCAGAGTGACGGGAGCGGCACAATTCAGAAAAAGTGCTCAGCTCGCCGAGAAAATGCGATTTAAGCAATAAAATTAAAAATGCTTATAAAACATAAACCAAACGTTGGAGGTGGTCATTTCTCAATGCGCAGTAATAAACTCGGCACTCTAAAGCACCCGAGAGCGTTTTTTTCGATGCCAACCTAACCAGAGTGACGGGAGCGGCACAATTCAGAAAAAGTGCTCAGCTCGCCGAGAAAATGCGATTTAAGCAATAAAATTAAAAATGCTTATAAAACATAAACCAAACGTTGGAGGTGGTCATTTCTTAATGCGCAGTAATAAACTCGGCACTCTAAAGCACCCGAGAGCGTTTTTTTCGATGCCAACCTAACCAGAGTGACGGGAGCGGCACAATTCAGAAAAAGCGCTCAGCTCGCCGAGAAAATGCGATTTAAGCAATAAAATTAAAAATGCTTATAAAACATAAACCAAACGTTGGAGGTGGTCATTTCCTAATGCGCAGTAATAAACTCGGCACTCTAAAGCACCCGAGAGCGTTTTTTTCGATGCCAACCTAACCAGAGTGACGGGAGCGGCACAATTCAGAAAAAGTGCTCAGCTCGCCGAGAAAATGCGATTTAAGCAATAAAATTAAAAATGCTTATTAAACATAAACCAAACGTTGGAGGTGGTCATTTCTTCATGCGCAGTGATAAACTCGGCACTCTAAAGCACCCGAGAGCGTTTTTTTCGATGCCAACCTAACCAGAGTGACGGGAGCGGCACAATTCAGAAAAAGCGCTCAGCTCGCCGAGAAAATGCGATTTAAGCAATAAAATTAAAAATGCTTATAAAACATAAACCAAACGTTGGAGGTGGTCATTTCTTCATGCGCAGTGATAAACTCGGCACTCTAAAGCACCCGAGAGCGTTTTTTTCGATGCCAACCTAACCAGAGTGACGGGAGCGGCACAATTCAGAAAAAGTGCTCAGCTCGCCGAGAAAATGCGATTTAAGCAATAAAATTAAAAATGCTTATAAAACATAAACCAAACGTTGGAGGTGGTCATTTCTTCATGCGCAGTGAATAACTCGGCACTCTAAAGCACCCGAGAGCGTTTTTTTCGATGCCAACCTAACCAGAGTGACGGGAGCGGCACAATTCAGAAAAAGTGCTCAGCTCGCCGAGAAAATGCGATTTAAGCAATAAAATTAAAAATGCTTATAAAACATAAACCAAACGTTGGAGGTGGTCATTTCTTAATGCGCAGTAATAAACTCGGCACTCTAAAGC
Organism: Syngnathus typhle; assembly: GCF_033458585.1. Lineage (NCBI taxonomy): Eukaryota > Metazoa > Chordata > Actinopteri > Syngnathiformes > Syngnathidae > Syngnathus > Syngnathus typhle. The sequence continues at coordinate 391,651 of NW_026871966.1, forward strand.
ACCCGTGAGCGTTTTTTTCGATGCCAACCTAACCAGAGTGACGGGAGCGGCACAATTCAGAAAAAGTGCTCAGCTCGCCGAGAAAATGCGATTTAAGCAATAAAATTAAAAATGCTTATAAAACATAAACCAAACGTTGGAGGTGGTCATTTCTTCATGCGCAGTGATAAAGTCGGCACTCTAAAGCACCCGAGAGCGTTTTTTTCAATGCCAACCTAACCAGAGTGACGGGAGCGGCACAATTCAGAAAAAGTGCTCAGCTCGCCGAGAAAATGCGATTTAAGCAATAAAATTAAAAATGCTTATTAAACATAAACCAAACGTTGGAGGTGGTCATTTCTTCATGCGCAGTGATAAACTCGGCACTCTAAAGCACCCGAGAGCGTTTTTTTCGATGCCAACCTAACCAGAGTGACGGGAGCGGCACAATTCAGAAAAAGTGCTCAGCTCGCCGAGAAAATGCGATTTAAGCAATAAAATTAAAAATGCTTATAAAACATAAACCAAACGTTGGAGGTGGTCATTTCTCCATGCGCAGTGAATAACTCGGCACTCTAAAGCACCCGAGAGCGTTTTTTTCGATGCCAACCTAACCAGAGTGACGGGAGCGGCACAATTCAGAAAAAGTGCTCAGCTCGCCGAGAAAATGCGATTTAAGCAATAAAATTAAAAATGCTTATAAAACATAAACCAAACGTTGGAGGTGGTCATTTCTTAATGCGCAGTAATAAACTCGGCACTCTAAAGCACCCGTGAGCGTTTTTTTCGATGCCAACCTAACCAGAGTGACGGGAGCGGCACAATTCAGAAAAAGTGCTCAGCTCGCCGAGAAAATGCGATTTAAGCAATAAAATTAAAAATGCTTATAAAACATAAACCAAACGTTGGAGGTGGTCATTTCTTAATGCGCAGTAATAAACTCGGCACTCTAAAGCACCCGAGAGCGTTTTTTTCGATGCCAACCTAACCAGAGTGACGGGAGCGGCACAATTCAGAAAAAGTGCTCAGCTCGCCGAGAAAATGCGATTTAAGCAATAAAATTAAAAATGCTTATAAAACATAAACCAAACGTTGGAGGTGGTCATTTCTTAATGCGCAGTAATAAACTCGGCACTCTAAAGCACCCGAGAGCGTTTTTTTCGATGCCAACCTAACCAGAGTTACGGGAGCGGCACAATTCAGAAAAAGCGCTCAGCTCGCCGAGAAAATGCGATTTAAGCAATAAAATTAAAAATGCTTATAAAACATAAACCAAACGTTGGAGGTGGTCATTTCTTCATGCGCAGTGAATAACTCGGCACTCTAAAGCACCCGAGAGCGTGTTTTTCGATGCCAACCTAACCAGAGTGACGGGAGCGGCACAATTCAGAAAAAGTGCTCAGCTCGCCGAGAAAATGCGATTTAAGCAATAAAATTAAAAATGCTTATAAAACATAAACCAAACGTTGGAGGTGGTCATTTCTTAATGCGCAGTAATAAACTCGGCACTCCAAAGCACCCGTGAGCGTTTTTTTCGATGCCAACCTAACCAGAGTGACGGGAGCGGCACAATTCAGAAAAAGTGCTCAACTCGCCGAGAAAATGCGATTTAAGCAATAAAATTAAAAATGCTTATAAAACATAAACCAAACGTTGGAGGTGGTCATTTCTTAATGCGCAGTAATAAACTCGGCACTCTAAAGCACCCGAGAGCGTTTTTTTCGATGCCAACCTAACCAGAGTTACGGGAGCGGCACAATTCAGAAAAAGCGCTCAGCTCGCCGAGAAAATGCGATTTAAGCAATAAAATTAAAAATGCTTATAAAACATAAACCAAACGTTGGAGGTGGTCATTTCTTCATGCGCAGTGAATAACTCGGCACTCTAAAGCACCCGAGAGCGTGTTTTTCGATGCCAACCTAACCAGAGTGACGGGAGCGGCACAATTCAGAAAAAGTGCTCAGCTCGCCGAGAAAATGCGATTTAGGCAATAAAATTAAAAATGCTTATAAAACATAAACCAAACGTTGGAGGTGGTCATTTCTTAATGCGCAGTAATAAACTCGGCACTCCAAAGCACCCGTGAGCGTTTTTTTCGATGCCAACCTAACCAGAGTGACGGGAGCGGCACAATTCAGAAAAAGTGCTCAACTCGCCGAGAAAATGCGATTTAAGCAATAAAATTAAAAATGCTTATAAAACATAAACCAAACGTTGGAGGTGGTCATTTCTTAAAGCGCAGTAATAAACTCGGCACTCTAGAGCACCCGAGAGCGTTTTTTTCGATGCCAACCTAACCAGAGTGACGGGAGCGGCACAATTCAGAAAAAGTCCTCAGCTCGCCGAGAAAATGCGATTTAAGCAATAAAATTAAAAATGCTTATAAAACATAAACCAAACGTTGGAGGTGGTCATTTCTTCATGCGCAGTGATAAACTCGGCACTCTAAAGCACCCGAGAGCGTTTTTTTCGATGCCAACCTAACCAGAGTTACGGGAGCGGCACAATTCAGAAAAAGCGCTCAGCTCGCCGAGAAAATGCGATTTAAGCAATACAATTAAAAATGCTTATAAAACATAAACCAAACGTTGGAGGTGGTCATTTCTTCATGCGCAGTGATAAACTCGGCACTCTAAAGCACCCGAGAGCGTTTTTTTCGATGCCAACCTAACCAGAGTGACGGGAGCGGCACAATTCAGAAAAAGCGCTCAGCTCGCCGAGAAAATGCGATTTAAGCAATAAAATTAAAAATGCTTATAAAACATAAACCAAACGTTGGAGGTGGTCATTTCTTCATGCGCAGTGATAAACTCGGCACTCTAAAGCACCCGAGAGCGTTTTTTTCGATGCCAACCTAACCAGAGTGACGGGAGCGGCACAATTCAGAAAAAGTGCTCAGCTCGCCGAGAAAATGCGATTTAAGCAATAAAATTAAAAATGCTTATAAAACATAAACCAAACGTTGGAGGTGGTCATTTCTCCATGCGCAGTGAATAACTCGGCACTCTAAAGCAGCCGAGAGCGTTTTTTTCGATGCCAACCTAACCAGAGTGACGGGAGCGGCACAATTCAGAAAAAGTGCTCAGCTCGCCGAGAAAATGCGATTTAAGCAATAAAATTAAAAATGCTTATAAAACATAAACCAAACGTTGGAGGTGGTCATTTCTTAATGCGCAGTAATAAACTCGGCACTCTAAAGCACCCGTGAGCGTTTTTTTCGATGCCAACCTAACCAGAGTGACGGGAGCGGCACAATTCAGAAAAAGTGCTCAGCTCGCCGAGAAAATGCGATTTAAGCAATAAAATTAAAAATGCTTATAAAACATAAATCAAACGTTGGAGGTGGTCATTTCTTAATGCGCAGTAATAAACTCGGCACTCTAAAGCACCCGAGAGCGTTTTTTTCGATGCCAACCTAACCAGAGTGACGGGAGCGGCACAATTCAGAAAAAGTGCTCAGCTCGCCGAGAAAATGCGATTTAAGCAATAAAATTAAAAATGCTTATAAAACATAAACCAAACGTTGGAGGTGGTCATTTCTTAATGCGCAGTAATAAACTCGGCACTCTAAAGCACCCGAGAGCGTTTTTTTCGATGCCAACCTAACCAGAGTGACGGGAGCGGCACAATTCAGAAAAAGTGCTCAGCTCGCCGAGAAAATGCGATTTAAGCAATAAAATTAAAAATGCTTATTAAACATAAACCAAACGTTGGAGGTGGTCATTTCTTCATGCGCAGTGAATAACTCGGCACTCTAAAGCACCCGAGAGCGTTTTTTTCGATGCCAACCTAACCAGAGTGACGGGAGCGGCACAATTCAGAAAAAGCGCTCAGCTCGCCGAGAAAATGCGATTCAAGCAATAAAATTAAAAATGCTTATTAAACATAAACCAAACATTGGAGGTGGTCATTTCTTCATGCGCAGTGAATAACTCGGCACTCTAAAGCACCCGAGAAAGTTTTTTTCGATGCCAACCTAACCAGAGTGACGGGAGCGGCACAATTCAGAAAAAGCGCTCAGCTCGCCGAGAAAATGCGATTTAAGCAATAAAATTAAAAATGCTTATAAAACATAAACCAAACGTTGGAGGTGGTCATTTCTTCATGCGCAGTGATAAACTCGGCACTCTAAAGCACCCGAGAGCGTTGTTTTCGATGCCAACCTAACCAGAGTGACGGGAGCGGCACAATTCAGAAAAAGTGCTCAGCTCGCCGAGAAAATGCGATTTAAGCAATAAAATTAAAAATGCTTATAAAACATAAACCAAACGTTGGAGGTGGTCATTTCTTCATGCGCAGTGAATAACTCGGCACTCTAAAGCACCCGAGAGCGTTTTTTTCGATGCCAACCTAACCAGAGTGACGGGAGCGGCACAATTCAGAAAAAGTGCTCAGCTCGCCGAGAAAATGCGATTTAAGCAATAAAATTAAAAATGCTTATAAAACATAAACCAAACGTTGGAGGTGGTCATTTCTTAATGCGCAGTAATAAACTCGGCACTCTAAAGCACCCGAGAGCGTTTTTTTCGATGCCAACCTAACCAGAGTGACGGGAGCGGCACAATTCAGAAAAAGTGCTCAGCTCGCCGAGAAAATGCGATTTAAGCAATAAAATTAAAAATGCTTATAAAACATAAACCAAACGTTGGAGGTGGTCATTTCTTAATGCGCAGTAATAAACTCGGCACTCTAGAGCACCCGAGAGCGTTTTTTTCGATGCCAACCTAACCAGAGTGACGGGAGCGGCACAATTCAGAAAAAGTGCTCAGCTCGCCGAGAAAATGCGATTTAAGCAATAAAATTAAAAATGCTTATAAAACATAAACCAAACGTTGGAAGTGGTCATTTCTTCATGCGCAGTGATAAACTCGGCACTCTAAAGCACCCGAGAGCGTTTTTTTCGATGCCAACCTAACCAGAGTTACGGGAGCGGCACAATTCAGAAAAAGCGCTCAGCTCGCCGAGAAAATGCGATTTAAGCAATAAAATTAAAAATGCTTATAAAACATAAACCAAACGTTGGAGGTGGTCATTTCTTCATGCGCAGTGATAAACTCGGCACTCTAAAGCACCCGAGAGCGTTTTTTTCGATGCCAACCTAACCAGAGTGACGGGAGCGGCACAATTCAGAAAAAGCGCTCAGCTCGCCGAGAAAATGCGATTTAAGCAATAAAATTAAAAATGCTTATAAAACATAAACCAAACGTTGGAGGTGGTCATTTCTTAATGCGCAGTAATAAACTCGGCACTCTAAAGCACCCGAGAGCGTTTTTTTCGATGCCAACCTAACCAGAGTGACGGGAGCGGCACAATTCAGAAAAAGTGCTCAGCTCGCCGAGAAAATGCGATTTAAGCAATAAAATTAAAAATGCTTATAAAACATAAACCAAACGTTGGAGGTGGTCATTTCTCAATGCGCAGTAATAAACTCGGCACTCTAAAGCACCCGAGAGCGTTTTTTTCGATGCCAACCTAACCAGAGTGACGGGAGCGGCACAATTCAGAAAAAGTGCTCAGCTCGCCGAGAAAATGCGATTTAAGCAATAAAATTAAAAATGCTTATAAAACATAAACCAAACGTTGGAGGTGGTCATTTCTTAATGCGCAGTAATAAACTCGGCACTCTAAAGCACCCGAGAGCGTTTTTTTCGATGCCAACCTAACCAGAGTGACGGGAGCGGCACAATTCAGAAAAAGCGCTCAGCTCGCCGAGAAAATGCGATTTAAGCAATAAAATTAAAAATGCTTATAAAACATAAACCAAACGTTGGAGGTGGTCATTTCCTAATGCGCAGTAATAAACTCGGCACTCTAAAGCACCCGAGAGCGTTTTTTTCGATGCCAACCTAACCAGAGTGACGGGAGCGGCACAATTCAGAAAAAGTGCTCAGCTCGCCGAGAAAATGCGATTTAAGCAATAAAATTAAAAATGCTTATTAAACATAAACCAAACGTTGGAGGTGGTCATTTCTTCATGCGCAGTGAATAACTCGGCACTCTAAAGCACCCGAGAGCGTTTTTTTCGATGCCAACCTAACCAGAGTGACGGGAGCGGCACAATTCAGAAAAAGTGCTCAGCTCGCCGAGAAAATGCGATTTAAGCAATAAAATTAGAAATGCTTATAAAACATAAACCAAACGTTGGAAGTGGTCATTTCTTCATGCGCAGTGATAAACTCGGCACTCTAAAGCACCCGAGAGCGTTTTTTTCGATGCCAACCTAACCAGAGTTACGGGAGCGGCACAATTCAGAAAAAGCGCTCAGCTCGCCGAGAAAATGCGATTTAAGCAATAAAATTAAAAATGCTTATAAAACATAAACCAAACGTTGGAGGTGGTCATTTCTTCATGCGCAGTGATAAACTCGGCACTCTAAAGCACCCGAGAGCGTTTTTTTCGATGCCAACCTAACCAGAGTGACGGGAGCGGCACAATTCAGAAAAAGCGCTCAGCTCGCCGAGAAAATGCGATTTAAGCAATAAAATTAAAAATGCTTATAAAACATAAACCAAACGTTGGAGGTGGTCATTTCCTAATGCGCAGTAATAAACTCGGCACTCTAAAGCACCCGAGAGCGTTTTTTTCGATGCCAACCTAACCAGAGTGACGGGAGCGGCACAATTCAGAAAAAGTGCTCAGCTCGCCGAGAAAATGCGATTTAAGCAATAAAATTAAAAATGCTTATAAAACATAAACCAAACGTTGGAGGTGGTCATTTCTTCATGCGCAGTGATAAAGTCGGCACTCTAAAGCACCCGAGAGCGTTTTTTTCGATGCCAACCTAACCAGAGTGACGGGAGCGGCACAATTCAGAAAAAGCGCTCAGCTCGCCGAGAAAATGCGATTTAAGCAATAAAATTAAAAATGCTTATAAAACATAAACCAAACGTTGGAGGTGGTCATTTCTTCATGCGCAGTGATAAACTCGGCACTCTAAAGCACCCGAGAGCGTTTTTTTCGATGCCAACCTAACCAGAGTGACGGGAGCGGCACAATTCAGAAAAAGTGCTCAGCTCGCCGAGAAAATGCGATTTAAGCAATAAAATTAAAAATGCTTATAAAACATAAACCAAACGTTGGAGGTGGTCATTTCTTCATGCGCAGTGATAAACTCGGCACTCTAAAGCACCCGAGAGCGTTTTTTTCGATGCCAACCTAACCAGAGTGACGGGAGCGGCACAATTCAGAAAAAGTGCTCAGCTCGCCGAGAAAATGCGATTCAAGCAATAAAATAAAAAATGCTTATTAAACATACACCAAACGTTGGAGGTGGTCATTTCTTCATGCGCAGTGAATAACTCGGCACTCTAAAGCACCCGAGAGCGTTTTTTTCGATGCCAACCTAACCAGAGTGACGGGAGCGGCACAATTCAGAAAAAGTGCTCAGCTCGCCGAGAAAATGCGATTTAAGCAATAAAATTAAAAATGCTTATAAAACATAAATCAAACGTTGGAGGTGGTCATTTCTTAATGCGCAGTAATAAACTCGGCACTCTAAAGCACCCGAGAGCGTTTTTTTCGATGCCAACCTAACCAGAGTGACGGGAGCGGCACAATTCAGAAAAAGTGCTCAGCTCGCCGAGAAAATGCGATTTAAGCAATAAAATTAAAAATGCTTATAAAACATAAACCAAACGTTGGAGGTGGTCATTTCTTAATGCGCAGTAATAAACTCGGCACTCTAAAGCACCCGAGAGCGTTTTTTTCGATGCCAACCTAACCAGAGTGACGGGAGCGGCACAATTCAGAAAAAGTGCTCAGCTCGCCGAGAAAATGCGATTTAAGCAATAAAATTAAAAATGCTTATAAAACATAAACCAAACGTTGGAGGTGGTCATTTCTTAATGCGCAGTAATAAACTCGGCACTCTAGAGCACCCGAGAGCGTTTTTTTCGATGCCAACCTAATCAGAGTGACGGGAGCGGCACAATTCAGAAAAAGTGCTCAGCTCGCCGAGAAAATGCGATTTAAGCAATAAAATTAAAAATGCTTATAAAACATAAACCAAACGTTGGAAGTGGTCATTTCTTCATGCGCAGTGATAAACTCGGCACTCTAAAGCACCCGAGAGCGTTTTTTTCGATGCCAACCTAACCAGAGTTACGGGAGCGGCACAATTCAGAAAAAGCGCTCAGCTCGCCGAGAAAATGCGATTTAAGCAATAAAATTAAAAATGCTTATAAAACATAAACCAAACGTTGGAGGTGGTCATTTCTTCATGCGCAGTGATAAACTCGGCACTCTAAAGCACCCGAGAGCGTTTTTTTCGATGCCAACCTAACCAGAGTGACGGGAGCGGCACAATTCAGAAAAAGCGCTCAGCTCGCCGAGAAAATGCGATTTAAGCAATAAAATTAAAAATGCTTATAAAACATAAACCAAACGTTGGAGGTGGTCATTTCTTAATGCGCAGTAATAAACTCGGCACTCTATAGCACCCGAGAGCGTTTTTTTCGATGCCAACCTAACCAGAGTGACGGGAGCGGCACAATTCAGAAAAAGTGCTCAGCTCGCCGAGAAAATGCGATTTAAGCAATAAAATTAAAAATGCTTATAAAACATAAACCAAACGTTGGAGGTGGTCATTTCTCAATGCGCAGTAATAAACTCGGCACTCTAAAGCACCCGAGAGCGTTTTTTTCGATGCCAACCTAACCAGAGTGACGGGAGCGGCACAATTCAGAAAAAGTGCTCAGCTCGCCGAGAAAATGCGATTTAAGCAATAAAATTAAAAATGCTTATAAAACATAAACCAAACGTTGGAGGTGGTCATTTCTTAATGCGCAGTAATAAACTCGGCACTCTAAAGCACCCGAGAGCGTTTTTTTCGATGCCAACCTAACCAGAGTGACGGGAGCGGCACAATTCAGAAAAAGCGCTCAGCTCGCCGAGAAAATGCGATTTAAGCAATAAAATTAAAAATGCTTATAAAACATAAACCAAACGTTGGAGGTGGTCATTTCCTAATGCGCAGTAATAAACTCGGCACTCTAAAGCACCCGAGAGCGTTTTTTTCGATGCCAACCTAACCAGAGTGACGGGAGCGGCACAATTCAGAAAAAGTGCTCAGCTCGCCGAGAAAATGCGATTTAAGCAATAAAATTAAAAATGCTTATTAAACATAAACCAAACGTTGGAGGTGGTCATTTCTTCATGCGCAGTGAATAACTCGGCACTCTAAAGCACCCGAGAGCGTTTTTTTCGATGCCAACCTAACCAGAGTGACGGGAGCGGCACAATTCAGAAAAAGCGCTCAGCTCGCCGAGAAAATGCGATTTAAGCAATAAAATTAAAAATGCTTATAAAACATAAACCAAACGTTGGAGGTGGTCATTTCTTCATGCGCAGTGAATAACTCGGCACTCTAAAGCACCCGAGAGCGTTTTTTTCGATGCCAAGTGACGGGAGCGGCTCAATTCAGAAAAAGTGCTCAGCTCGCCGAGAAAATGCGATTTAAGCAATAAAATTAAAAATGCTTATAAAACATAAACCAAACGTTGGAGGTGGTCATTTCTTAATGCGCAGTAATAAACTCGGCACTCTAAAGCACCCGAGAGCGTTTTTTTCGATGCCAACCTAACCAGAGTGACGGGAGCGGCACAATTCAGAAAAAGTGCTCAGCTCGCCGAGAAAATGCGATTTAAGCAATAAAATTAAAAATGCTTATAAAACATAAACCAAACGTTGGAGGTGGTCATTTCTTAATGCGCAGTAATAAACTCGGCACTCTAAAGCACCCGAGAGCGTTTTTTTCGATGCCAACCTAACCAGAGTGACGGGAGCGGCACAATTCAGAAAAAGTGCTCAGCTCGCCGAGAAAATGCGATTTAAGCAATAAAATTAAAAATGCTTATAAAACATAAACCAAACGTTGGAGGTGGTCATTTCTTAATGCGCAGTAATAAACTCGGCACTCTTAAGCACCCGAGAGCGTTTTTTTCGATGCCAACCTAACCAGAGTGACGGGAGCGGCACAATTCAGAAAAAGCGCTCAGCTCGCCGAGAAAATGCGATTTAAGCAATAAAATTAAAAATGCTTATAAAACATAAACCAAACGTTGGAGGTGGTCATTTCTTCATGCGCAGTGATAAACTCGGCACTCTAAAGCACCCGAGAGCGTTTTTTTCGATGCCAACCTAACCAGAGTGACGGGAGCGGCACAATTCAGAAAAAGCGCTCAGCTCGCCGAGAAAATGCGATTTAAGCAATAAAATTAAAAATGCTTATAAAACATAAACCAAACGTTGGAGGTGGTCATTTCTTCATGCGCAGTGAATAACTCGGCACTCTAAAGCACCCGAGAGCGTTTTTTTCGATGCCAACCTAACCAGAGTGACGGGAGCGGCACAATTCAGAAAAAGCGCTCAGCTCGCCGAGAAAATGCGATTTAAGCAATAAAATTAAAAATGCTTATAAAACACAAACCAAACGTTGGAGGTGGTCATTTCTTAATGCGCAGTAATAAACTTGGCACTCTAAAGCACCCGAGAGCGTTTTTTTCGATGCCAACCTAACCAGAGTGACGGGAGCGGCACAATTCAGAAAAAGTGCTCAGCTCGCCGAGAAAATGCGATTTAAGCAATAAAATTAAAAATGCTTATAAAACATAAACCAAACGTTGGAGGTGGTCATTTCTTAATGCGCAGTAATAAACTCGGCACTCTAAATCACCCGAGAGCGTTTTTTTCGATGCCAACCTAACCAGAGTGACGGGAGCGGCACAATTCAGAAAAAGTGCTCAGCTCGCCGAGAAAATGCGATTTAAGCAATAAAATTAAAAATGCTTATTAAACATAAACCAAACGTTGGAGGTGGTCATTTCTTCATGCGCAGTGAATAACTCGGCACTCTAAAGCACCCGATAGCGTTTTTTTCGATGCCAACCTAACCAGAGTGACGGGAGCGGCACAATTCAGAAAAAGTGCTCAGCTCGCCGAGAAAATGCGATTTAAGCAATAAAATTAAAAATGCTTATAAAACATAAACCAAACGTTGGAGGTGGTCATTTCTTAATGCGCAGTAATAAACTCGGCACTCTAAAGCACCCGAGAGCGTTTTTTTCGATGCCAACCTAACCAGAGTGACGCGAGCGGCACAATTCAGAAAAAGTGCTCAGCTCGCCGAGAAAATGCGATTTAAGCAATAAAATTAAAAATGCTTATAAAACATAAACCAAACGTTGGAGGTGGTCATTTCTTAATGCGCAGTAATAAACTCGGCACTCTAAAGCACCCGAGAGCGTTTTTTTCGATGCCAACCTAACCAGAGTGACGGGAGCGGCACAATTCAGAAAAAGCGCTCAGCTCGCCGAGAAAATGCGATTTAAGCAATAAAATTAAAAATGCTTATAAAACATAAACCAAACGTTGGAGGTGGTCATTTCTTCATGCGCAGTGATAAACTCGTCACTCTAAAGCACCCGAGAGCGTTTTTTTCGATGCCAACCTAACCAGAGTGACGGGAGCGGCACAATTCAGAAAAAGTGCTCAGCTCGCCGAGAAAATGCGATTTAAGCAATAAAATTAAAAATGCTTATAAAACATAAACCAAACGTTGGAGGTGGTCAATTCTTCATGCGCAGTGATAAACTCGGCACTCTAAAGCACCCGAGAGCGTTTTTTTCGATGCCAACCTAACCAGAGTGACGGGAGCGGCACAATTCAGAAAAAGTGCTCAGCTCGCCGAGAAAATGCGATTCAAGCAATAAAATAAAAAATGCTTATTAAACATAAACCAAACGTTGGAGGTGGTCATTTCTTCATGCGCAGTGAATAACTCGGCACTCTAAAGCACCCGAGAGCGTTTTTTTCGATGCCAACCTAACCAGAGTGACGGGAGCGGCACAATTCAGAAAAAGTGCTCAGCTCGCCGAGAAAATGCGATTTAAGCAATTAAATTAAAAATGCTTATAAAACATAAATCAAACGTTGGAGGTGGTCATTTCTTAATGCGCAGTAATAAACTCGGCACTCTAAAGCACCCGAGAGCGTTTTTTTCGATGCCAACCTAACCAGAGTGACGGGAGCGGCACAATTCAGAAAAAGTGCTCAGCTCGCCGAGAAAATGCGATTTAAGCAATAAAATTAAAAATGCTTATAAAACATAAACCAAACGTTGGAGGTGGTCATTTCTTAATGCGCAGTAATAAACTCGGCACTCTAAAGCACCCGAGAGCGTTTTTTTCGATGCCAACCTAACCAGAGTGACGGGAGCGGCACAATTCAGAAAAAGTGCTCAGCTCGCCGAGAAAATGCGATTTAAGCAATAAAATTAAAAATGCTTATTAAACATAAACCAAACGTTGGAGGTGGTCATTTCTTCATGCGCAGTGAATAACTCGGCACTCTAAAGCACCCGAGAGCGTTTTTTTCGATGCCAACCTAACCAGAGTGACGGGAGCGGCACAATTCAGAAAAAGTGCTCAGCTCGCCGAGAAAATGCGATTTAAGCAATAAAATTAAAAATGCTTATAAAACATAAACCAAACGTTGGAGGTGGTCATTTCTTCATGCGCAGTGAATAACTCGGCACTCTAAAGCACCCGAGAGCGTTTTTTTCGATGCCAACCTAACCAGAGTGACGGGAGCGGCACAATTCAGAAAAAGTGCTCAGCTCGCCGAGAAAATGCGATTTAAGCAATAAAATTAAAAATGCTTATAAAACATAAACCAAACGTTGGAGGTGGTCATTTCTTAATGCGCAGTAATAAACTCGGCACTCTAAAGCACCCGAGAGCGTTTTTTTCGATGCCAACCTAACCAGAGTGACGGGAGCGGCACAATTCAGAAAAAGTGCTCAGCTCGCCGAGAAAATGCGATTTAAGCAATAAAATTAAAAATGCTTATAAAACATAAACCAAACGTTGGAGGTGGTCATTTCTTAATGCGCAGTAATAAACTCGGCACTCTAGAGCACCCGAGAGCGTTTTTTTCGATGCCAACCTAACCAGAGTGACGGGAGCGGCACAATTCAGAAAAAGTGCTCAGCTCGCCGAGAAAATGCGATTTAAGCAATAAAATTAAAAATGCTTATAAAACATAAACCAAACGTTGGAAGTGGTCATTTCTTCATGCGCAGTGATAAACTCGGCACTCTAAAGCACCCGAGAGCGTTTTTTTCGATGCCAACCTAACCAGAGTTACGGGAGCGGCACAATTCAGAAAAAGCGCTCAGCTCGCCGAGAAAATGCGATTTAAGCAATAAAATTAAAAATGCTTATAAAACATAAACCAAACGTTGGAGGTGGTCATTTCTTCATGCGCAGTGATAAACTCGGCACTCTAAAGCACCCGAGAGCGTTTTTTTCGATGCCAACCTAACCAGAGTGACGGGAGCGGCACAATTCAGAAAAAGCGCTCAGCTCGCCGAGAAAATGCGATTTAAGCAATAAAATTAAAAATGCTTATAAAACATAAACCAAACGTTGGAGGTGGTCATTTCTTAATGCGCAGTAATAAACTCGGCACTCTAAAGCACCCGAGAGCGTTTTTTTCGATGCCAACCTAACCAGAGTGACGGGAGCGGCACAATTCAGAAAAAGTGCTCAGCTCGCCGAGAAAATGCGATTTAAGCAATAAAATTAAAAATGCTTATAAAACATAAACCAAACGTTGGAGGTGGTCATTTCTCAATGCGCAGTAATAAACTCGGCACTTTAAAGCACCCGAGAGCGTTTTTTTCGATGCCAACCTAACCAGAGTGACGGGAGCGGCACAATTCAGAAAAAGTGCTCAGCTCGCCGAGAAAATGCGATTTAAGCAATAAAATTAAAAATGCTTATAAAACATAAACCAAACGTTGGAGGTGGTCATTTCTTAATGCGCAGTAATAAACTCGGCACTCTAAAGCACCCGAGAGCGTTTTTTTCGATGCCAACCTAACCAGAGTGACGGGAGCGGCACAATTCAGAAAAAGCGCTCAGCTCGCCGAGAAAATGCGATTTAAGCAATAAAATTAAAAATGCTTATAAAACATAAACCAAACGTTGGAGGTGGTCATTTCCTAATGCGCAGTAATAAACTCGGCACTCTAAAGCACCCGAGAGCGTTTTTTTCGATGCCAACCTAACCAGAGTGACGGGAGCGGCACAATTCAGAAAAAGTGCTCAGCTCGCCGAGAAAATGCGATTTAAGCAATAAAATTAAAAATGCTTATTAAACATAAACCAAACGTTGGAGGTGGTCATTTCTTCATGCGCAGTGAATAACTCGGCACTCTAAAGCACCCGAGAGCGTTTTTTTCGATGCCAACCTAACCAGAGTGACGGGAGCGGCACAATTCAGAAAAAGTGCTCAGCTCGCCGAGAAAATGCGATTTAAGCAATAAAATTAGAAATGCTTATAAAACATAAACCAAACGTTGGAAGTGGTCATTTCTTCATGCGCAGTGATAAACTCGGCACTCTAAAGCACCCGAGAGCGTTTTTTTCGATGCCAACCTAACCAGAGTTACGGGAGCGGCACAATTCAGAAAAAGCGCTCAGCTCGCCGAGAAAATGCGATTTAAGCAATAAAATTAAAAATGCTTATAAAACATAAACCAAACGTTGGAGGTGGTCATTTCTTCATGCGCAGTGATAAACTCGGCACTCTAAAGCACCCGAGAGCGTTTTTTTCGATGCCAACCTAACCAGAGTGACGGGAGCGGCACAATTCAGAAAAAGCGCTCAGCTCGCCGAGAAAATGCGATTTAAGCAATAAAATTAAAAATGCTTATAAAACATAAACCAAACGTTGGAGGTGGTCATTTCCTAATGCGCAGTAATAAACTCGGCACTCTAAAGCACCCGAGAGCGTTTTTTTCGATGCCAACCTAACCAGAGTGACGGGAGCGGCACAATTCAGAAAAAGTGCTCAGCTCGCCGAGAAAATGCGATTTAAGCAATAAAATTAAAAATGCTTATAAAACATAAACCAAACGTTGGAGGTGGTCATTTCTTCATGCGCAGTGATAAAGTCGGCACTCTAAAGCACCCGAGAGCGTTTTTTTCGATGCCAACCTAACCAGAGTGACGGGAGCGGCACAATTCAGAAAAAGCGCTCAGCTCGCCGAGAAAATGCGATTTAAGCAATAAAATTAAAAATGCTTATAAAACATAAACCAAACGTTGGAGGTGGTCATTTCTTCATGCGCAGTGATAAACTCGGCACTCTAAAGCACCCGAGAGCGTTTTTTTCGATGCCAACCTAACCAGAGTGACGGGAGCGGCACAATTCAGAAAAAGTGCTCAGCTCGCCGAGAAAATGCGATTTAAGCAATAAAATTAAAAATGCTTATAAAACATAAACCAAACGTTGGAGGTGGTCATTTCTTCATGCGCAGTGATAAACTCGGCACTCTAAAGCACCCGAGAGCGTTTTTTTCGATGCCAACCTAACCAGAGTGACGGGAGCGGCACAATTCAGAAAATAGTGCTCAGCTCGCCGAGAAAATGCGATTCAAGCAATAAAATTAAAAATGCTTATTAAACATAAACCAAACGTTGGAGGTGGTCATTTCTTCATGCGCAGTGAATAACTCGGCACTCTAGAGCACCCGAGAGCGTTTTTTTCGATGCCAACCTAACCAGAGTGACGGGAGCGGCACAATTCAGAAAAAGTGCTCAGCTCGCCGAGAAAATGCGATTTAAGCAATAAAATTAAAAATGCTTATAAAACATAAACCAAACGTTGGAGGTGGTCATTTCTTAATGCGCAGTAATAAACTCGGCACTCTAGAGCACCCGAGAGCGTTTTTTTCGATGCCAACCTAACCAGAGTGACGGGAGCGGCACAATTCAGAAAAAGTGCTCAGCTCGCCGAGAAAATGCGATTTAAGCAATAAAATTAAAAATGCTTATAAAACATAAACCAAACGTTGGAGGTGGTCATTTCTTAATGCGCAGTAATAAACTCGGCACTCGAAAGCACCCGAGAGCGTTTTTTTCGATGCCAACCTAACCAGAGTGACGGGAGCGGCACAATTCAGAAAAAGCGCTCAGCTCGCCGAGAAAATGCGATTTAAGCAATAAAATTAAAAATGCTTATAAAACATAAACCAAACGTTGGAGGTGGTCATTTCCTAATGCGCAGTAATAAACTCGGCACTCTAAAGCACCCGAGAGCGTTTTTTTCGATGCCAACCTAACCAGAGTGACGGGAGCGGCACAATTCAGAAAAAGTGCTCAGCTCGCCGAGAAAATGCGATTTAAGCAATAAAATTAAAAATGCTTATTAAACATAAACCAAACGTTGGAGGTGGTCATTTCTTCATGCGCAGTGAATAACTCGGCACTCTAAAGCACCCGAGAGCGTTTTTTTCGATGCCAACCTAACCAGAGTGACGGGAGCGGCACAATTCAGAAAAAGCGCTCAGCTCGCCGAGAAAATGCGATTTAAGCAATAAAATTAAAAATGCTTATAAAACATAAACCAAACGTTGGAGGTGGTCATTTCTTCATGCGCAGTGAATAACTCGGCACTCTAAAGCACCCGAGAGCGTTTTTTTCGATGCCAAGTGACGGGAGCGGCACAATTCAGAAAAAGTGCTCAGCTCGCCGAGAAAATGCGATTTAAGCAATAAAATTAAAAATGCTTATAAAACATAAACCAAACGTTGGAGGTGGTCATTTCTTAATGCGCAGTAATAAACTCGGCACTCTAAAGCACCCGAGAGCGTTTTTTTCGATGCCAACCTAACCAGAGTGACGCGAGCGGCACAATTCAGAAAAAGTGCTCAGCTCGCCGAGAAAATGCGATTTAAGCAATAAAATTAAAAATGCTTATAAAACATAAACCAAACGTTGGAGGTGGTCATTTCTTAATGCGCAGTAATAAACTCGGCACTCTAAAGCACCCGAGAGCGTTTTTTTCGATGCCAACCTAACCAGAGTGACGGGAGCGGCACAATTCAGAAAAAGCGCTCAGCTCGCCGAGAAAATGCGATTTAAGCAATAAAATTAAAAATGCTTATAAAACATAAACCAAACGTTGGAGGTGGTCATTTCTTCATGCGCAGTGATAAACTCGGCACTCTAAAGCACCCGAGAGCGTTTTTTTCGATGCCAACCTAACCAGAGTGACGGGAGCGGCACAATTCAGAAAAAGTGCTCAGCTCGCCGAGAAAATGCGATTTAAGCAATAAAATTAAAAATGCTTATAAAACATAAACCAAACGTTGGAGGTGGTCATTTCTTCATGCGCAGTGATAAACTCGGCACTCTAAAGCACCCGAGAGCGTTTTTTTCGATGCCAACCTAACCAGAGTGACGGGAGCGGCACAATTCAGAAAAAGTGCTCAGCTCGCCGAGAAAATGCGATTCAAGCAATAAAATAAAAAATGCTTATTAAACATAAACCAAACGTTGGAGGTGGTCATTTCTTCATGCGCAGTGAATAACTCGGCACTCTAAAGCACCCGAGAGCGTTTTTTTCGATGCCAACCTAACCAGAGTGACGGGAGCGGCACAATTCAGAAAAAGTGCTCAGCTCGCCGAGAAAATGCGATTTAAGCAATAAAATTAAAAATGCTTATGAAACATAAATCAAACGTTGGAGGTGGTCATTTCTTAATGCGCAGTAATAAACTCGGCACTCTAAAGCACCCGAGAGCGTTTTTTTCGATGCCAACCTAACCAGAGTGACGGGAGCGGCACAATTCAGAAAAAGTGCTCAGCTCGCCGAGAAAATGCGATTTAAGCAATAAAATTAAAAATGCTTATAAAACATAAACCAAACGTTGGAGGTGGTCATTTCTTCATGCGCAGTGATAAACTCGGCACTCTAAAGCACCCGAGAGCGTTTTTTTCGATGCCAACCTAACCAGAGTTACGGGAGCGGCACAATTCAGAAAAAGCGCTCAGCTCGCCGAGAAAATGCGATTTAAGCAATAAAATTAAAAATGCTTATAAAACATAAACCAAACGTTGGAGGTGGTCATTTCTTCATGCGCAGTGATAAACTCGGCACTCTAAAGCACCCGAGAGCGTTTTTTTCGATGCCAACCTAACCAGAGTGACGGGAGCGGCACAATTCAGAAAAAGCGCTCAGCTCGCCGAGAAAATGCGATTTAAGCAATAAAATTAAAAATGCTTATAAAACATAAACCAAACGTTGGAGGTGGTCATTTCTTAATGCGCAGTAATAAACTCGGCACTCTATAGCACCCGAGAGCGTTTTTTTCGATGCCAACCTAACCAGAGTGACGGGAGCGGCACAATTCAGAAAAAGTGCTCAGCTCGCCGAGAAAATGCGATTTAAGCAATAAAATTAAAAATGCTTATAAAACATAAACCAAACGTTGGAGGTGGTCATTTCTCAATGCGCAGTAATAAACTCGGCACTCTAAAGCACCCGAGAGCGTTTTTTTCGATGCCAACCTAACCAGAGTGACGGGAGCGGCACAATTCAGAAAAAGTGCTCAGCTCGCCGAGAAAATGCGATTTAAGCAATAAAATTAAAAATGCTTATAAAACATAAACCAAACGTTGGAGGTGGTCATTTCTTAATGCGCAGTAATAAACTCGGCACTCTAAAGCACCCGAGAGCGTTTTTTTCGATGCCAACCTAACCAGAGTGACGGGAGCGGCACAATTCAGAAAAAGCGCTCAGCTCGCCGAGAAAATGCGATTTAAGCAATAAAATTAAAAATGCTTATAAAACATAAACCAAACGTTGGAGGTGGTCATTTCCTAATGCGCAGTAATAAACTCGGCACTCTAAAGCACCCGAGAGCGTTTTTTTCGATGCCAACCTAACCAGAGTGACGGGAGCGGCACAATTCAGAAAAAGTGCTCAGCTCGCCGAGAAAATGCGATTTAAGCAATAAAATTAAAAATGCTTATTAAACATAAACCAAACGTTGGAGGTGGTCATTTCTTCATGCGCAGTGAATAACTCGGCACTCTAAAGCACCCGAGAGCGTTTTTTTCGATGCCAACCTAACCAGAGTGACGGGAGCGGCACAATTCAGAAAAAGCGCTCAGCTCGCCGAGAAAATGCGATTTAAGCAATAAAATTAAAAATGCTTATAAAACATAAACCAAACGTTGGAGGTGGTCATTTCTTCATGCGCAGTGAATAACTCGGCACTCTAAAGCACCCGAGAGCGTTTTTTTCGATGCCAAGTGACGGGAGCGGCACAATTCAGAAAAAGTGCTCAGCTCGCCGAGAAAATGCGATTTAAGCAATAAAATTAAAAATGCTTATAAAACATAAACCAAACGTTGGAGGTGGTCATTTCTTAATGCGCAGTAATAAACTCGGCACTCTAAAGCACCCGAGAGCGTTTTTTTCGATGCCAACCTAACCAGAGTGACGGGAGCGGCACAATTCAGAAAAAGTGCTCAGCTCGCCGAGAAAATGCGATTTAAGCAATAAAATTAAAAATGCTTATAAAACATAAACCAAACGTTGGAGGTGGTCATTTCTTAATGCGCAGTAATAAACTCGGCACTCTAAAGCACCCGAGAGCGTTTTTTTCGATGCCAACCTAACCAGAGTGACGGGAGCGGCACAATTCAGAAAAAGTGCTCAGCTCGCCGAGAAAATGCGATTTAAGCAATAAAATTAAAAATGCTTATAAAACATAAACCAAACGTTGGAGGTGGTCATTTCTTAATGCGCAGTAATAAACTCGGCACTCTTAAGCACCCGAGAGCGTTTTTTTCGATGCCAACCTAACCAGAGTGACGGGAGCGGCACAATTCAGAAAAAGCGCTCAGCTCGCCGAGAAAATGCGATTTAAGCAATAAAATTAAAAATGCTTATAAAACATAAACCAAACGTTGGAGGTGGTCATTTCTTCATGCGCAGTGATAAACTCGGCACTCTAAAGCACCCGAGAGCGTTTTTTTCGATGCCAACCTAACCAGAGTGACGGGAGCGGCACAATTCAGAAAAAGCGCTCAGCTCGCCGAGAAAATGCGATTTAAGCAATAAAATTAAAAATGCTTATAAAACATAAACCAAACGTTGGAGGTGGTCATTTCTTCATGCGCAGTGAATAACTCGGCACTCTAAAGCACCCGAGAGCGTTTTTTTCGATGCCAACCTAACCAGAGTGACGGGAGCGGCACAATTCAGAAAAAGCGCTCAGCTCGCCGAGAAAATGCGATTTAAGCAATAAAATTAAAAATGCTTATAAAACATAAACCAAACGTTGGAGGTGGTCATTTCTTAATGCGCAGTAATAAACTTGGCACTCTAAAGCACCCGAGAGCGTTTTTTTCGATGCCAACCTAACCAGAGTGACGGGAGCGGCACAATTCAGAAAAAGTGCTCAGCTCGCCGAGAAAATGCGATTTAAGCAATAAAATTAAAAATGCTTATAAAACATAAACCAAACGTTGGAGGTGGTCATTTCTTAATGCGCAGTAATAAACTCGGCACTCTAAATCACCCGAGAGCGTTTTTTTCGATGCCAACCTAACCAGAGTGACGGGAGCGGCACAATTCAGAAAAAGTGCTCAGCTCGCCGAGAAAATGCGATTTAAGCAATAAAATTAAAAATGCTTATTAAACATAAACCAAACGTTGGAGGTGGTCATTTCTTCATGCGCAGTGAATAACTCGGCACTCTAAAGCACCCGATAGCGTTTTTTTCGATGCCAACCTAACCAGAGTGACGGGAGCGGCACAATTCAGAAAAAGTGCTCAGCTCGCCGAGAAAATGCGATTTAAGCAATAAAATTAAAAATGCTTATAAAACATAAACCAAACGTTGGAGGTGGTCATTTCTTAATGCGCAGTAATAAACTCGGCACTCTAAAGCACCCGAGAGCGTTTTTTTCGATGCCAACCTAACCAGAGTGACGCGAGCGGCACAATTCAGAAAAAGTGCTCAGCTCGCCGAGAAAATGCGATTTAAGCAATAAAATTAAAAATGCTTATAAAACATAAACCAAACGTTGGAGGTGGTCATTTCTTAATGCGCAGTAATAAACTCGGCACTCTAAAGCACCCGAGAGCGTTTTTTTCGATGCCAACCTAACCAGAGTGACGGGAGCGGCACAGAAAAAGCGCTCAGCTCGCCGAGAAAATGCGATTTAAGCAATAAAATTAAAAATGCTTATAAAACATAAACCAAACGTTGGAGGTGGTCATTTCTTCATGCGCAGTGATAAACTCGGCACTCTAAAGCACCCGAGAGCGTTTTTTTCGATGCCAACCTAACCAGAGTGACGGGAGCGGCACAATTCAGAAAAAGTGCTCAGCTCGCCGAGAAAATGCGATTTAAGCAATAAAATTAAAAATGCTTATAAAACATAAACCAAACGTTGGAGGTGGTCATTTCTTCATGCGCAGTGATAAACTCGGCACTCTAAAGCACCCGAGAGCGTTTTTTTCGATGCCAACCTAACCAGAGTGACGGGAGCGGCACAATTCAGAAAAAGTGCTCAGCTCGCCGAGAAAATGCGATTCAAGCAATAAAATAAAAAATGCTTATTAAACATAAACCAAACGTTGGAGGTGGTCATTTCTTCATGCGCAGTGAATAACTCGGCACTCTAAAGCACCCGAGAGCGTTTTTTTCGATGCCAACCTAACCAGAGTGACGGGAGCGGCACAATTCAGAAAAAGTGCTCAGCTCGCCGAGAAAATGCGATTTAAGCAATAAAATTAAAAATGCTTATAAAACATAAATCAAACGTTGGAGGTGGTCATTTCTTAATGCGCAGTAATAAACTCGGCACTCTAAAGCACCCGAGAGCGTTTTTTTCGATGCCAACCTAACCAGAGTGACGGGAGCGGCACAATTCAGAAAAAGTGCTCAGCTCGCCGAGAAAATGCGATTTAAGCAATAAAATTAAAAATGCTTATAAAACATAAACCAAACGTTGGAGGTGGTCATTTCTTAATGCGCAGTAATAAACTCGGCACTCTAAAGCACCCGAGAGCGTTTTTTTCGATGCCAACCTAACCAGAGTGACGGGAGCGGCACAATTCAGAAAAAGTGCTCAGCTCGCCGAGAAAATGCGATTTAAGCAATAAAATTAAAAATGCTTATTAAACATAAACCAAACGTTGGAGGTGGTCATTTCTTCATGCGCAGTGAATAACTCGGCACTCTAAAGCACCCGAGAGCGTTTTTTTCGATGCCAACCTAACCAGAGTGACGGGAGCGGCACAATTCAGAAAAAGTGCTCAGCTCGCCGAGAAAATGCGATTTAAGCAATAAAATTAGAAATGCTTATAAAACATAAACCAAACGTTGGAAGTGGTCATTTCTTCATGCGCAGTGATAAACTCGGCACTCTAAAGCACCCGAGAGCGTTTTTTTCGATGCCAACCTAACCAGAGTTACGGGAGCGGCACAATTCAGAAAAAGCGCTCAGCTCGCCGAGAAAATGCGATTTAAGCAATAAAATTAAAAATGCTTATAAAACATAAACCAAACGTTGGAGGTGGTCATTTCTTCATGCGCAGTGATAAACTCGGCACTCTAAAGCACCCGAGAGCGTTTTTTTCGATGCCAACCTAACCAGAGTGACGGGAGCGGCACAATTCAGAAAAAGCGCTCAGCTCGCCGAGAAAATGCGATTTAAGCAATACAATTAAAAATGCTTATAAAACATAAACCAAACGTTGGAGGTGGTCATTTCTTCATGCGCAGTGATAAACTCGGCACTCTAAAGCACCCGAGAGCGTTTTTTTCGATGCCAACCTAACCAGAGTGACGGGAGCGGCACAATTCAGAAAAAGTGCTCAGCTCGCCGAGAAAATGCGATTTAAGCAATAAAATTAAAAATGCTTATAAAACATAAACCAAACGTTGGAGGTGGTCATTTCTTCATGCGCAGTGAATAACTCGGCACTCTAAAGCACCCGAGAGCGTTTTTTTCGATGCCAACCTAACCAGAGTGACGGGAGCGGCACAATTCAGAAAAAGTGCTCAGCTCGCCGAGAAAATGCGATTTAAGCAATAAAATTAAAAATGCTTATAAAACATAAACCAAACGTTGGAGGTGGTCATTTCTTAATGCGCAGTAATAAACTCGGCACTCTAAAGCACCCGTGAGCGTTTTTTTCGATGCCAACCTAACCAGAGTGACGGGAGCGGCACAATTCAGAAAAAGTGCTCAGCTCGCCGAGAAAATGCGATTTAAGCAATAAAATTAAAAATGCTTATAAAACATAAACCAAACGTTGGAGGTGGTCATTTCTTCATGCGCAGTGATAAAGTCGGCACTCTAAAGCACCCGAGAGCGTTTTTTTCGATGCCAACCTAACCAGAGTGACGGGAGCGTCACAATTCAGAAACAAGCGCTCAGCTCGCCGAGAAAATGCGATTTAAGCAATAAAATTAAAAATGCTTATAAAACATAAACCAAACGTTGGAGGTGGTCATTTCTTCATGCGCAGTGATAAACTCGGCACTCTAAAGCACCCGAGAGCGTTTTTTTCGATGCCAACCTAACCAGAGTGACGGGAGCGGCACAATTCAGAAAAAGTGCTCAGCTTGCCGAGAAAATGCGATTTAAGCAATAAAATTAAAAATGCTTATAAAACATAAACCAAACGTTGGAGGTGGTCATTTCTTCATGCGCAGTGATAAACTCGGCACTCTAAAGCACCCGAGAGCGTTTTTTTCGATGCCAACCTAACCAGAGTGACGGGAGCGGCACAATTCAGAAAAAGTGCTCAGCTCGCCGAGAAAATGCGATTCAAGCAATAAAATTAAAAATACTTATAAAACATAAACCAAACGTTGGAGGTGGTCATTTCTTCATGCGCAGTGATAAACTCGGCACTCTAAAGCACCCGAGAGCGTTTTTTTCGATGCCAACCTAACCAGAGTGACGGGAGCGGCACAATTCAGAAAAAGTGCTCAGCTCGCCGAGAAAATGCGATTTAAGCAATACAATTAAAAATGCTTATAAAACATAAACCAAACGTTGGAGGTGGTCATTTCTTCATGCGCAGTGAATAACTCGGCACTCTAAAGCACCCGAGAGCGTTTTTTTCGATGCCAACCTAACCAGAGTGACGGGAGCGGCACAATTCAGAAAAAGTGCTCAGCTCGCCGAGAAAATGCGATTTAAGCAATAAAATTAAAAATGCTTATAAAACATAAACCAAACGTTGGAGGTGGTCATTTCTTAATGCGCAGTAATAAACTCGGCACTCTAAAGCACCCGAGAGCGTTTTTTTCGATGCCAACCTAACCAGAGTGACGGGAGCGGCACAATTCAGAAAAAGTGCTCAGCTCGCCGAGAAAATGCGATTTAAGCAATAAAATTAAAAATGCTTATAAAACATAAACCAAACGTTGGAGGTGGTCATTTCTTAATGCGCAGTAATAAACTCGGCACTCTAGAGCACCCGAGAGCGTTTTTTTCGATGCCAACCTAACCAGAGTGACGGGAGCGGCACAATTCAGAAAAAGTGCTCAGCTCGCCGAGAAAATGCGATTTAAGCAATAAAATTAAAAATGCTTATAAAACATAAACCAAACGTTGGAAGTGGTCATTTCTTCATGCGCAGTGATGAACTCGGCACTCTAAAGCACCCGAGAGCGTTTTTTTCGATGCCAACCTAACCAGAGTTACGGGAGCGGCACAATTCAGAAAAAGCGCTCAGCTCGCCGAGAAAATGCGATTTAAGCAATAAAATTAAAAATGCTTATAAAACATAAACCAAACGTTGGAGGTGGTCATTTCTTCATGCGCAGTGATAAACTCGGCACTCTAAAGCACCCGAGAGCGTTTTTTAACCAGAGTGACGGGAGCGGCACAATTCAGAAAAAGCGCTCAGCTCGCCGAGAAAATGCGATTTAAGCAATAAAATTAAAAATGCTTATAAAACATAAACCAAACGTTGGAGGTGGTCATTTCTTAATGCGCAGTAATAAACTCGGCACTCTATAGCACCCGAGAGCGTTTTTTTCGATGCCAACCTAACCAGAGTGACGGGAGCGGCACAATTCAGAAAAAGTGCTCAGCTCGCCGAGAAAATGCGATTTAAGCAATAAAATTAAAAATGCTTATAAAACATAAACCAAACGTTGGAGGTGGTCATTTCTCAATGCGCAGTAATAAACTCGGCACTCTAAAGCACCCGAGAGCGTTTTTTTCGATGCCAACCTAACCAGAGTGACGGGAGCGGCACAATTCAGAAAAAGTGCTCAGCTCGCCGAGAAAATGCGATTTAAGCAATAAAATTAAAAATGCTTATAAAACATAAACCAAACGTTGGAGGTGGTCATTTCTTAATGCGCAGTAATAAACTCGGCACTCTAAAGCACCCGAGAGCGTTTTTTTCGATGCCAACCTAACCAGAGTGACGGGAGCGGCACAATTCAGAAAAAGCGCTCAGCTCGCCGAGAAAATGCGATTTAAGCAATAAAATTAAAAATGCTTATAAAACATAAACCAAACGTTGGAGGTGGTCATTTCCTAATGCGCAGTAATAAACTCGGCACTCTAAAGCACCCGAGAGCGTTTTTTTCGATGCCAACCTAACCAGAGTGACGGGAGCGGCACAATTCAGAAAAAGTGCTCAGCTCGCCGAGAAAATGCGATTTAAGCAATAAAATTAAAAATGCTTATTAAACATAAACCAAACGTTGGAGGTGGTCATTTATTCATGCGCAGTGAATAACTCGGCACTCTAAAGCACCCGAGAGCGTTTTTTTCGATGCCAACCTAACCAGAGTGACGGGAGCGGCACAATTCAGAAAAAGCGCTCAGCTCGCCGAGAAAATGCGATTTAAGCAATAAAATTAAAAATGCTTATAAAACATAAACCAAACGTTGGAGGTGGTCATTTCGTCATGCGCAGTGAATAACTCGGCACTCTAAAGCACCCGAGAGCGTTTTTTTCGATGCCAAGTGACGGGAGCGGCACAATTCAGAAAAAGTGCTCAGCTCGCCGAGAAAATGCGATTTAAGCAATAAAATTAAAAATGCTTATAAAACATAAACCAAACGTTGGAGGTGGTCATTTCTTAATGCGCAGTAATAAACTCGGCACTCTAAAGCACCCGAGAGCGTTTTTTTCGATGCCAACCTAACCAGAGTGACGGGAGCGGCACAATTCAGAAAAAGTGCTCAGCTCGCCGAGAAAATGCGATTTAAGCAATAAAATTAAAAATGCTTATAAAACATAAACCAAACGTTGGAGGTGGTCATTTCTTAATGCGCAGTAATAAACTCGGCACTCTAAAGCACCCGAGAGCGTTTTTTTCGATGCCAACCTAACCAGAGTGACGGGAGCGGCACAATTCAGAAAAAGTGCTCAGCTCGCCGAGAAAATGCGATTTAAGCAATAAAATTAAAAATGCTTATAAAACATAAACCAAACGTTGGAGGTGGTCATTTCTTAATGCGCAGTAATAAACTCGGCACTCTTAAGCACCCGAGAGCGTTTTTTTCGATGCCAACCTAACCAGAGTGACGGGAGCGGCACAATTCAGAAAAAGCGCTCAGCTCGCCGAGAAAATGCGATTTAAGCAATAAAATTAAAAATGCTTATAAAACATAAACCAAACGTTGGAGGTGGTCATTTCTTCATGCGCAGTGATAAACTCGGCACTCTAAAGCACCCGAGAGCGTTTTTTCCGATGCCAACCTAACCAGAGTGACGGGAGCGGCACAATTCAGAAAAAGCGCTCAGCTCGCCGAGAAAATGCGATTTAAGCAATAAAATTAAAAATGCTTATAAAACATAAACCAAACGTTGGAGGTGGTCATTTCTTCATGCGCAGTGAATAACTCGGCACTCTAAAGCACCCGAGAGCGTTTTTTTCGATGCCAACCTAACCAGAGTGACGGGAGCGGCACAATTCAGAAAAAGCGCTCAGCTCGCCGAGAAAATGCGATTTAAGCAATAAAATTAAAAATGCTTATAAAACATAAACCAAACGTTGGAGGTGGTCATTTCTTAATGCGCAGTAATAAACTTGGCACTCTAAAGCACCCGAGAGCGTTTTTTTCGATGCCAACCTAACCAGAGTGACGGGAGCGGCACAATTCAGAAAAAGTGCTCAGCTCGCCGAGAAAATGCGATTTAAGCAATAAAATTAAAAATGCTTATAAAACATAAACCAAACGTTGGAGGTGGTCATTTCTTAATGCGCAGTAATAAACTCGGCACTCTAAATCACCCGAGAGCGTTTTTTTCGATGCCAACCTAACCAGAGTGACGGGAGCGGCACAATTCAGAAAAAGTGCTCAGCTCGCCGAGAAAATGCGATTTAAGCAATAAAATTAAAAATGCTTATTAAACATAAACCAAACGTTGGAGGTGGTCATTTCTTCATGCGCAGTGAATAACTCGGCACTCTAAAGCACCCGATAGCGTTTTTTTCGATGCCAACCTAACCAGAGTGACGGGAGCGGCACAATTCAGAAAAAGTGCTCAGCTCGCCGAGAAAATGCGATTTAAGCAATAAAATTAAAAATGCTTATAAAACATAAACCAAACGTTGGAGGTGGTCATTTCTTAATGCGCAGTAATAAACTCGGCACTCTAAAGCACCCGAGAGCGTTTTTTTTTATGCCAACCTAACCAGAGTGACGCGAGCGGCACAATTCAGAAAAAGTGCTCAGCTCGCCGAGAAAATGCGATTTAAGCAATAAAATTAAAAATGCTTATAAAACATAAACCAAACGTTGGAGGTGGTCATTTCTTAATGCGCAGTAATAAACTCGGCACTCTAAAGCACCCGAGAGCGTTTTTTTCGATGCCAACCTAACCAGAGTGACGGGAGCGGCACAATTCAGAAAAAGCGCTCAGCTCGCCGAGAAAATGCGATTTAAGCAATAAAATTAAAAATGCTTATAAAACATAAACCAAACGTTGGAGGTGGTCATTTCTTCATGCGCAGTGATAAACTCGGCACTCTAAAGCACCCGAGAGCGTTTTTTTCGATGCCAACCTAACCAGAGTGACGGGAGCGGCACAATTCAGAAAAAGTGCTCAGCTCGCCGAGAAAATGCGATTTAAGCAATAAAATTAAAAATGCTTATAAAACATAAACCAAACGTTGGAGGTGGTCATTTCTTCATGCGCAGTGATAAACTCGGCACTCTAAAGCACCCGAGAGCGTTTTTTTCGATGCCAACCTAACCAGAGTGACGGGAGCGGCACAATTCAGAAAAAGTGCTCAGCTCGCCGAGAAAATGCGATTCAAGCAATAAAATAAAAAATGCTTATTAAACATAAACCAAACGTTGGAGGTGGTCATTTCTTAATGCGCATTAATAAACTCGGCACTCTAAAGCACCCGAGAGCGTTTTTTTCGATGCCAACCTAACCAGAGTGACGGGAGCGGCACAATTCAGAAAAAGTGCTCAGCTCGCCGAGAAAATGCGATTTAAGCAATAAAATTAAAAATGCTTATTAAACATAAACCAAACGTTGGAGGTGGTCATTTCTTCATGCGCAGTGAATAACTCGGCACTCTAAAGCACCCGAGAGCGTTTTTTTCGATGCCAACCTAACCAGAGTGACGGGAGCGGCACAATTCAGAAAAAGTGCTCAGCTCGCCGAGAAAATGCGATTTAAGCAATAAAATTAGAAATGCTTATAAAACATAAACCAAACGTTGGAGGTGGTCATTTCTTCATGCGCAGTGATAAACTCGGCACTCTAAAGCACCCGAGAGCGTTTTTTTCGATGCCAACCTAACCAGAGTTACGGGAGCGGCACAATTCAGAAAAAGCGCTCAGCTCGCCGAGAAAATGCGATTTAAGCAATAAAATTAAAAATGCTTATAAAACATAAACCAAACGTTGGAGGTGGTCATTTCTTCATGCGCAGTGATAAACTCGGCACTCTAAAGCACCCGAGAGCGTTTTTTTCGATGCCAACCTAACCAGAGTGACGGGAGCGGCACAATTCAGAAAAAGCGCTCAGCTCGCCGAGAAAATGCGATTTAAGCAATACAATTAAAAATGCTTATAAAACATAAACCAAACGTTGGAGGTGGTCATTTCTTCATGCGCAGTGATAAACTCGGCACTCTAAAGCACCCGAGAGCGTTTTTTTCGATGCCAACCTAACCAGAGTGACGGGAGCGGCACAATTCAGAAAAAGTGCTCAGCTCGCCGAGAAAATGCGATTTAAGCAATAAAATTAAAAATGCTTATAAAACATAAACCAAACGTTGGAGGTGGTCATTTCTTCATGCGCAGTGATAAACTCGGCACTCTAAAGCACCCGAGAGCGTTTTTTTCGATGCCAACCTAACCAGAGTGACGGGAGCGGCACAATTCAGAAAAAGTGCTCAGCTCGCCGAGAAAATGCGATTTAAGCAATAAAATTAAAAATGCTTATAAAACATAAACCAAACGTTGGAGGTGGTCATTTCTTAATGCGCAGTAATAAACTCGGCACTCTATAGCACCCGAGAGCGTTTTTTTCGATGCCAACCTAACCAGAGTGACGGGAGCGGCACAATTCAGAAAAAGTGCTCAGCTCGCCGAGAAAATGCGATTTAAGCAATAAAATTAAAAATGCTTATAAAACATAAACCAAACGTTGGAGGTGGTCATTTCTCAATGCGCAGTATAGAGTGCCGAGTTTATTACTGCGCATTAAGAAATGACCACCTCCAACGTTGGGTTTATGTTTTATAAGCATTTTTAATTTTATTGCTTAAATCGCATTTTCTCGGCGAGCTGAGCACTTTTTCTGAATTGTGCCGCTCCCGTCACTCTGGTTAGGTTGGCATCGAAAAAAACGCTCTCGGGTGCTTTAGAGTGCCGAGTTTATTACTGCGCATTAAGAAATGACCACCTCCAACGTTTGGTTTATGTTTTATAAGCATTTTTAATTTTATTGCTTAAATCGCATTTTCTCGGCGAGCTGAGCACTTTTTCTGAATTGTGCCGCTCCCGTCACTCTGGTTAGGTTGGCATCGAAAAAAACGCTCTCGGGTGCTTTAGAGTGCCGAGTTATTCACTGCGCATGAAGAAATGACCACCTCCAACGTTTGGTTTATGTTTTATAAGCATTTTTAATTTTATTGCTTAAATCGCATTTTCTCGGCGAGCTGAGCACTTTTTCTGAATTGTGCCGCTCCCGTCACTCTGGTTAGGTTGGCATCGAAAAAAACGCTCTCGGGTGCTTTAGAGTGCCGAGTTTATCACTGCGCATGAAGAAATGACCACCTCCAACGTTTGGTTTATGTTTTATAAGCATTTTTAATTTTATTGCTTAAATCGCATTTTCTCGGCGAGCTGAGCGCTTTTTCTGAATTGTGCCGCTCCCGTCACTCTGGTTAGGTTGGCATCGAAAAAAACGCTCTCGGGTGCTTTAGAGTGCCGAGTTATTCACTGCGCATGAAGAAATGACCACCTCCAATGTTTGGTTTATGTTTAATAAGCATTTTTAATTTTATTGCTTAAATCGCATTTTCTCGGCGAGCTGAGCGCTTTTTCTGAATTGTGCCGCTCCCGTCACTCTGGTTAGGTTGGCATCGAAAAAAACGCTCTCGGGTGCTTTAGAGTGCCGAGTTATTCACTGCGCATGAAGAAATGACCACCTCCAACGTTTGGTTTATGTTTAATAAGCATTTTTAATTTTATTGCTTAAATCGCATTTTCTCGGCGAGCTGAGCACTTTTTCTGAATTGTGCCGCTCCCGTCACTCTGGTTAGGTTGGCATCGAAAAAAACACTCTCGGGTGCTTTAGAGTGCCGAGTTTATCACTGCGCATGAAGAAATGACCACCTCCAACGTTTGGTTTATGTTTTATAAGCATTTTTAATTTTATTGCTTAAATCGCATTTTCTCGGCGAGCTGAGCGCTTTTTCTGAATTGTGCCGCTCCCGTCACTCTGGTTAGGTTGGCATCGAAAAAAACGCTCTCGGGTGCTTTAGAGTGCCGAGTTTATTACTGCGCATTAAGAAATGACCACCTCCAACGTTTGGTTTATGTTTTATAAGCATTTTTAATTTTATTGCTTAAATCGCATTTTCTCGGCGAGCTGAGCACTTTTTCTGAATTGTGCCGCTCCCGTCACTCTGGTTAGGTTGGCATCGAAAAAAACGCTCACGGGTGCTTTAGAGTGCCGAGTTTATTACTGCGCATTAAGAAATGACCACCTCCAACGTTTGGTTTATGTTTTATAAGCATTTTTAATTT
Source organism: Syngnathus typhle (assembly GCF_033458585.1). Taxonomy (NCBI): domain Eukaryota; kingdom Metazoa; phylum Chordata; class Actinopteri; order Syngnathiformes; family Syngnathidae; genus Syngnathus; species Syngnathus typhle. The sequence continues at coordinate 422,697 of NW_026871966.1, forward strand.
TATTGCTTAAATCGCATTTTCTCGGCGAGCTGAGCACTTTTTCTGAATTGTGCCGCTCCCGTCACTCTGGTTAGGTTGGCATCGAAAAAAACGCTCTCGGCTGCTTTAGAGTGCCGAGTTATTCACTGCGCATGGAGAAATGACCACCTCCAACGTTTGGTTTATGTTTTATAAGCATTTTTAATTTTATTGCTTAAATCGCATTTTCTCGGCGAGCTGAGCGCTTTTTCTGAATTGTGCCGCTCCCGTCACTCTGGTTAGGTTGGCATCGAAAAAAACGCTCTCGGGTGCTTTAGAGTGCCGAGTTTATCACTGCGCATGAAGAAATGACCACCTCCAACGTTTGGTTTATGTTTTATAAGCATTTTTAATTTTATTGCTTAAATCGCATTTTCTCGGCGAGCTGAGCGCTTTTTCTGAATTGTGCCGCTCCCGTAACTCTGGTTAGGTTGGCATCGAAAAAAACGCTCTCGGGTGCTTTAGAGTGCCGAGTTTATCACTGCGCATGAAGAAATGACCACCTCCAACGTTTGGTTTATGTTTTATAAGCATTTTTAATTTTATTGCTTAAATCGCATTTTCTCGGCGAGCTGAGCACTTTTTCTGAATTGTGCCGCTCCCGTCACTCTGGTTAGGTTGGCATCGAAAAAAACACTCTCGGGTGCTTTAGAGTGCCGAGTTTATCACTGCGCATGAAGAAATGACCACCTCCAACGTTTGGTTTATGTTTTATAAGCATTTTTAATTTTATTGCTTAAATCGCATTTTCTCGGCGAGCTGAGCGCTTTTTCTGAATTGTGCCGCTCCCGTCACTCTGGTTAGGTTGGCATCGAAAAAAACGCTCTCGGGTGCTTTAGAGTGCCGAGTTTATTACTGCGCATTAAGAAATGACCACCTCCAACGTTTGGTTTATGTTTTATAAGCATTTTTAATTTTATTGCTTAAATCGCATTTTCTCGGCGAGCTGAGCACTTTTTCTGAATTGTGCCGCTCCCGTCACTCTGGTTAGGTTGGCATCGAAAAAAACGCTCACGGGTGCTTTAGAGTGCCGAGTTTATTACTGCGCATTAAGAAATGACCACCTCCAACGTTTGGTTTATGTTTTATAAGCATTTTTAATTTTATTGCTTAAATCGCATTTTCTCGGCGAGCTGAGCACTTTTTCTGAATTGTGCCGCTCCCGTCACTCTGGTTAGGTTGGCATCGAAAAAAACGCTCTCGGCTGCTTTAGAGTGCCGAGTTATTCACTGCGCATGGAGAAATGACCACCTCCAACGTTTGGTTTATGTTTTATAAGCATTTTTAATTTTATTGCTTAAATCGCATTTTCTCGGCGAGCTGAGCACTTTTTCTGAATTGTGCCGCTCCCGTCACTCTGGTTAGGTTGGCATCGAAAAAAACGCTCTCGGGTGCTTTAGAGTGCCGAGTTTATCACTGCGCATGAAGAAATGACCACCTCCAACGTTTGGTTTATGTTTTATAAGCATTTTTAATTTTATTGCTTAAATCGCATTTTCTCGGCGAGCTGAGCGCTTTTTCTGAATTGTGCCGCTCCCGTCACTCTGGTTAGGTTGGCATCGAAAAAAACGCTCTCGGGTGCTTTAGAGTGCCGAGTTTATCACTGCGCATGAAGAAATGACCACCTCCAACGTTTGGTTTATGTTTTATAAGCATTTTTAATTGTATTGCTTAAATCGCATTTTCTCGGCGAGCTGAGCGCTTTTTCTGAATTGTGCCGCTCCCGTAACTCTGGTTAGGTTGGCATCGAAAAAAACGCTCTCGGGTGCTTTAGAGTGCCGAGTTTATCACTGCGCATGAAGAAATGACCACCTCCAACGTTTGGTTTATGTTTTATAAGCATTTTTAATTTTATTGCTTAAATCGCATTTTCTCGGCGAGCTGAGGACTTTTTCTGAATTGTGCCGCTCCCGTCACTCTGGTTAGGTTGGCATCGAAAAAAACGCTCTCGGGTGCTCTAGAGTGCCGAGTTTATTACTGCGCATTAAGAAATGACCACCTCCAACGTTTGGTTTATGTTTTATAAGCATTTTTAATTTTATTGCTTAAATCGCATTTTCTCGGCGAGCTGAGCACTTTTTCTGAATTGTGCCGCTCCCGTCACTCTGGTTAGGTTGGCATCGAAAAAAACGCTCACGGGTGCTTTAGAGTGCCGAGTTTATTACTGCGCATTAAGAAATGACCACCTACAACGTTTGGTTTATGTTTTATAAGCATTTTTAATTTTATTGCTTAAATCGCATTTTCTCGGCGAGCTGAGCACTTTTTCTGAATTGTGCCGCTCCCGTCACTCTGGTTAGGTTGGCATCGAAAAACACGCTCTCGGGTGCTTTAGAGTGCCGAGTTATTCACTGCGCATGAAGAAATGACCACCTCCAACGTTTGGTTTATGTTTTATAAGCATTTTTAATTTTATTGCTTAAATCGCATTTTCTCGGCGAGCTGAGCGCTTTTTCTGAATTGTGCCGCTCCCGTAACTCTGGTTAGGTTGGCATCGAAAAAAACGCTCTCGGGTGCTTTAGAGTGCCGAGTTTATTACTGCGCATTAAGAAATGACCACCTCCAACGTTTGGTTTATGTTTTATAAGCATTTTTAATTTTATTGCTTAAATCGCATTTTCTCGGCGAGCTGAGCACTTTTTCTGAATTGTGCCGCTCCCGTCACTCTGGTTAGGTTGGCATCGAAAAAAACGCTCTCGGGTGCTTTAGAGTGCCGAGTTTATTACTGCGCATTAAGAAATGACCACCTCCAACGTTTGGTTTATGTTTTATAAGCATTTTTAATTTTATTGCTTAAATCGCATTTTCTCGGCGAGCTGAGCACTTTTTCTGAATTGTGCCGCTCCCGTCACTCTGGTTAGGTTGGCATCGAAAAAAACGCTCACGGGTGCTTTAGAGTGCCGAGTTTATTACTGCGCATTAAGAAATGACCACCTCCAACGTTTGGTTTATGTTTTATAAGCATTTTTAATTTTATTGCTTAAATCGCATTTTCTCGGCGAGCTGAGCACTTTTTCTGAATTGTGCCGCTCCCGTCACTCTGGTTAGGTTGGCATCGAAAAAAACGCTCTCGGGTGCTTTAGAGTGCCGAGTTATTCACTGCGCATGGAGAAATGACCACCTCCAACGTTTGGTTTATGTTTTATAAGCATTTTTAATTTTATTGCTTAAATCGCATTTTCTCGGCGAGCTGAGCACTTTTTCTGAATTGTGCCGCTCCCGTCACTCTGGTTAGGTTGGCATCGAAAAAAACGCTCTCGGGTGCTTTAGAGTGCCGAGTTTATCACTGCGCATGAAGAAATGACCACCTCCAACGTTTGGTTTATGTTTAATAAGCATTTTTAATTTTATTGCTTAAATCGCATTTTCTCGGCGAGCTGAGCACTTTTTCTGAATTGTGCCGCTCCCGTCACTCTGGTTAGGTTGGCATCGAAAAAAACGCTCTCGGGTGCTTTAGAGTGCCGACTTTATCACTGCGCATGAAGAAATGACCACCTCCAACGTTTGGTTTATGTTTTATAAGCATTTTTAATTTTATTGCTTAAATCGCATTTTCTCGGCGAGCTGAGCACTTTTTCTGAATTGTGCCGCTCCCGTCACTCTGGTTAGGTTGGCATCGAAAAAAACGCTCACGGGTGCTTTAGAGTGCCGAGTTTATTACTGCGCATTAAGAAATGACCACCTCCAACGTTTGGTTTATGTTTTATAAGCATTTTTAATTTTATTGCTTAAATCGCATTTTCTCGGCGAGCTGAGCACTTTTTCTGAATTGTGCCGCTCCCGTCACTCTGGTTAGGTTGGCATCGAAAAAAACGCTCTCGGGTGCTTTAGAGTGCCGAGTTATTCACTGCGCATGAAGAAATGACCACCTCCAACGTTTGGTTTATGTTTTATAAGCATTTTTAATTTTATTGCTTAAATCGCATTTTCTCGGCGAGCTGAGCACTTTTTCTGAATTGTGCCGCTCCCGTCACTCTGGTTAGGTTGGCATCGAAAAAAACGCTCTCGGGTGCTTTAGAGTGCCGAGTTTATCACTGCGCATGAAGAAATGACCACCTCCAACGTTTGGTTTATGTTTTATAAGCATTTTTAATTTTATTGCTTAAATCGCATTTTCTCGGCGAGCTGAGCGCTTTTTCTGAATTGTGCCGCTCCCGTCACTCTGGTTAGGTTGGCATCGAAAAAAACGCTCTCGGGTGCTTTAGAGTGCCGAGTTTATCACTGCGCATGAAGAAATGACCACCTCCAACGTTTGGTTTATGTTTAATAAGCATTTTTAATTTTATTGCTTAAATCGCATTTTCTCGGCGAGCTGAGCACTTTTTCTGAATTGTGCCGCTCCCGTCACTCTGGTTAGGTTGGCATCGAAAAAAACGCTCTCGGGTGCTTTAGAGTGCCGAGTTTATTACTGCGCATTAGGAAATGACCACCTCCAACGTTTGGTTTATGTTTTATAAGCATTTTTAATTTTATTGCTTAAATCGCATTTTCTCGGCGAGCTGAGCGCTTTTTCTGAATTGTGCCGCTCCCGTCACTCTGGTTAGGTTGGCATCGAAAAAAACGCTCTCGGGTGCTTTAGAGTGCCGAGTTTATTACTGCGCATTAAGAAATGACCACCTCCAACGTTTGGTTTATGTTTTATAAGCATTTTTAATTTTATTGCTTAAATCGCATTTTCTCGGCGAGCTGAGCACTTTTTCTGAATTGTGCCGCTCCCGTCACTCTGGTTAGGTTGGCATCGAAAAAAACGCTCTCGGGTGCTTTAGAGTGCCGAGTTTATTACTGCGCATTGAGAAATGACCACCTCCAACGTTTGGTTTATGTTTTATAAGCATTTTTAATTTTATTGCTTAAATCGCATTTTCTCGGCGAGCTGAGCACTTTTTCTGAATTGTGCCGCTCCCGTCACTCTGGTTAGGTTGGCATCGAAAAAAACGCTCTCGGGTGCTTTAGAGTGCCGAGTTTATTACTGCGCATTAAGAAATGACCACCTCCAACGTTTGGTTTATGTTTTATAAGCATTTTTAATTTTATTGCTTAAATCGCATTTTCTCGGCGAGCTGAGCGCTTTTTCTGAATTGTGCCGCTCCCGTCACTCTGGTTAGGTTGGCATCGAAAAAAACGCTCTCGGGTGCTTTAGAGTGCCGAGTTTATCACTGCGCATGAAGAAATGACCACCTCCAACGTTTGGTTTATGTTTTATAAGCATTTTTAATTTTATTGCTTAAATCGCATTTTCTCGGCGAGCTGAGCGCTTTTTCTGAATTGTGCCGCTCCCGTAACTCTGGTTAGGTTGGCATCGAAAAAAACGCTCTCGGGTGCTTTAGAGTGCCGGGTTTATCACTGCGCATGAAGAAATGACCACTTCCAACGTTTGGTTTATGTTTTATAAGCATTTTTAATTTTATTGCTTAAATCGCATTTTCTCGGCGAGCTGAGCACTTTTTCTGAATTGTGCCGCTCCCGTCACTCTGGTTAGGTTGGCATCGAAAAAAACGCTCTCGGGTGCTCTAGAGTGCCGAGTTTATTACTGCGCATTAAGAAATGACCACCTCCAACGTTTGGTTTATGTTTTATAAGCATTTTTAATTTTATTGCTTAAATCGCATTTTCTCGGCGAGCTGAGCACTTTTTCTGAATTGTGCCGCTCCCGTCACTCTGGTTAGGTTGGCATCGAAAAAAACGCTCTCGGGTGCTTTAGAGTGCCGAGTTTATTACTGCGCATTAAGAAATGACCACCTCCAACGTTTGGTTTATGTTTTATAAGCATTTTTAATTTTATTGCTTAAATCGCATTTTCTCGGCGCGCTGAGCACTTTTTCTGAATTGTGCCGCTCCCGTCACTCTGGTTAGGTTGGCATCGAAAAAAACGCTCTCGGGTGCTTTAGAGTGCCGAGTTATTCACTGCGCATGAAGAAATGACCACCTCCAACGTTTGGTTTATGTTTTATAAGCATTTTTAATTTTATTGCTTAAATCGCATTTTCTCGGCGAGCTGAGCACTTTTTCTGAATTGTGCCGCTCCCGTCACTCTGGTTAGGTTGGCATCGAAAAAAACGCTCTCGGGTGCTTTAGAGTGCCGAGTTTATCACTGCGCATGAAGAAATGACCACCTCCAACGTTTGGTTTATGTTTTATAAGCATTTTTAATTTTATTGCTTAAATCGCATTTTCTCGGCGAGCTGAGCGCTTTTTCTGAATTGTGCCGCTCCCGTCACTCTGGTTAGGTTGGCATCGAAAAAAACGCTCTCGGGTGCTTTAGAGTGCCGAGTTATTCACTGCGCATGAAGAAATGACCACCTCCAATGTTTGGTTTATGTTTAATAAGCATTTTTAATTTTATTGCTTAAATCGCATTTTCTCGGCGAGCTGAGCGCTTTCTCTGAATTGTGCCGCTCCCGTCACTCTGGTTAGGTTGGCATCGAAAAAAACGCTCTCGGGTGCTTTAGAGTGCCGAGTTATTCACTGCGCATGAAGAAATGACCACCCCCAACGTTTGGTTTATGTTTAATAAGCATTTTTAATTTTATTGCTTAAATCGCATTTTCTCGGCGAGCTGAGCACTTTTTCTGAATTGTGCCGCTCCCGTCACTCTGGTTAGGTTGGCATCGAAAAAAACGCTCTCGGGTGCTTTAGAGTGCCGAGTTTATTACTGCGCATTAAGAAATGACCACCTCCAACGTTTGGTTTATGTTTTATAAGCATTTTTAATTTTATTGCTTAAATCGCATTTTCTCGGCGAGCTGAGCACTTTTTCTGAATTGTGCCGCTCCCGTCACTCTGGTTAGGTTGGCATCGAAAAAAACGCTCTCGGGTGCTTTAGAGTGCCGAGTTTATTACTGCGCATTAAGAAATGACCACCTCCAACGTTTGGTTTATGTTTTATAAGCATTTTTAATTTTATTGCTTAATTCGCATTTTCTCGGCGAGCTGAGCGCTTTTTCTGAATTGTGCCGCTCCCGTCACTCTGGTTAGGTTGGCATCGAAAAAAACGCTCTCGGGTGCTTTAGAGTGCCGAGTTATTCACTGCGCATGAAGAAATGACCACCTCCAACGTTTGGTTTATGTTTAATAAGCATTTTTAATTTTATTGCTTAAATCGCATTTTCTCGGCGAGCTGAGCACTTTTTCTGAATTGTGCCGCTCCCGTCACTCTGGTTAGGTTGGCATCGAAAAAAACGCTCTCGGGTGCTTTAGAGTGCCGAGTTTATTACTGCGCATTAAGAAATGACCACCTCCAACGTTTGGTTTATGTTTTATAAGCATTTTTAATTTTATTGCTTAAATCGCATTTTCTCGGCGAGCTGAGCACTTTTTCTGAATTGTGCCGCTCCCGTCACTCTGGTTAGGTTGGCATCGAAAAAAACGCTCTCGGGTGCTTTAGAGTGCCGAGTTTATTACTGCGCATTAAGAAATGACCACCTCCAACGTTTGGTTTATGTTTTATAAGCATTTTTAATTTTATAGCTTAAATCGCATTTTCTCGGCGAGCTGAGCACTTTTTCTGAATTGTGCCGCTCCCGTCACTTGGCATCGAAAAAAACGCTCTCGGGTGCTTTAGAGTGCCGAGTTATTCACTGCGCATGAAGAAATGACCACCTCCAACGTTTGGTTTATGTTTTATAAGCATTTTTAATTTTATTGCTTAAATCGCATTTTCTCGGCGAGCTGAGCGCTTTTTCTGAATTGTGCCGCTCCCGTCACTCTGGTTAGGTTGGCATCGAAAAAAACGCTCTCGGGTGCTTTAGAGTGCCGAGTTTATCACTGCGCATGAAGAAATGACCACCTCCAACGTTTGGTTTATGTTTTATAAGCATTTTTAATTTTATTGCTTAAATCGCATTTTCTCGGCGAGCTGAGCGCTTTTTCTGAATTGTGCCGCTCCCGTCACTCTGGTTAGATTGGCATCGAAAAAAACGCTCTCGGGTGCTTTAGAGTGCCGGGTTTATCACTGCGCATGAAGAAATGACCACTTCCAACGTTTGGTTTATGTTTTATAAGCATTTTTAATTTTATTGCTTAAATCGCATTTTCTCGGCGAGCTGAGCACTTTTTCTGAATTGTGCCGCTCCCGTCACTCTGGTTAGGTTGGCATCGAAAAAAACGCTCTCGGGTGCTCTAGAGTGCCGAGTTTATTACTGCGCATTAAGAAATGACCACCTCCAACGTTTGGTTTATGTTTTATAAGCATTTTTAATTTTATTGCTTAAATCGCATTTTCTCGGCGAGCTGAGCACTTTTTCTGAATTGTGCCGCTCCCGTCACTCTGGTTAGGTTGGCATCGAAAAAAACGCTCTCGGGTGCTTTAGAGTGCCGAGTTTATTACTGCGCATTAAGAAATGACCACCTCCAACGTTTGGTTTATGTTTTATAAGCATTTTTAATTTTATTGCTTAAATCGCATTTTCTCGGCGAGCTGAGCACTTTTTCTGAATTGTGCCGCTCCCGTCACTCTGGTTAGGTTGGCATCGAAAAAAACGCTCTCGGGTGCTTTAGAGTGCCGAGTTATTCACTGCGCATGAAGAAATGACCACCTCCAACGTTTGGTTTATGTTTTATAAGCATTTTTAATTTTATTGCTTAAATCGCATTTTCTCGGCGAGCTGAGCACTTTTTCTGAATTGTGCCGCTCCCGTCACTCTGGTTAGGTTGGCATCGAAAAAAACGCTCTCGGGTGCTTTAGAGTGCCGAGTTTATCACTGCGCATGAAGAAATGACCACCTCCAACGTTTGGTTTATGTTTTATAAGCATTTTTAATTTTATTGCTTAAATCGCATTTTCTCGGCGAGCTGAGCGCTTTTTCTGAATTGTGCCGCTCCCGTCACTCTGGTTAGGTTGGCATCGAAAAAAACGCTCTCGGGTGCTTTAGAGTGCCGAGTTATTCACTGCGCATGAAGAAATGACCACCTCCAATGTTTGGTTTATGTTTAATAAGCATTTTTAATTTTATTGCT